>NC_091068.1:34580208-34881244 GCF_000393655.2 Nicotiana sylvestris
ATTATTGGAAATTAAGGGTTTAAAATTAGAGAATTAGGTCTTGGTATTGGAGAGTTTCCATTGGGAATTTGAGGTCCGATTTTGATATTCTTGGTATGTATAAACTCGTGGGAGGATAATGATTCTAGTGACGTAATTTTTTCGAATTTCGAGACGTGGGCCCGGGGGTCAGGTTTGGCCAATTTCGGTATTTTTTATGTAATTTGATTATTTTCGCGTGGGCTTTGTTCCTTTAGCTTATATTGAAGGCATGAATCTGATTTTGGTTAGATTCCGGGCATTTGGAGGCCGATTCAAGAGGCAAGGGCATCGCAGGCTATAGTTTGGCTTGATTTGAGGTAAGTAACGCTTCCAAACTTGGTTATGAGTATTTGAAACCCCGAACTATGTGTTCTATGATTGCTATTGAGGTGACGCAAATGCCAAGTGACGGGCGTGTGGGCGTGCACCATGAGAATCGTGGTCTGGATTATTCCATGGCACTGCTTAGTGACTCTTTCTTGCTGATATCTGTGTTGTAATTATGTGATAAGTTGATGAGCTGTAAATCATGCTAATTATCATGTTAAGGCTTCACACCAATACTGTTGAGACCCGAAAGGTTGTTTCTTGCTGTCATATCATTAGCTTTATTGATATTTTGTATTCATGCATAATATATCATGACTCAGTCTCAATTATTACGACATATCATATCATTGTTGGGGCTAGTATCACGACATTTGGAGCCCGTGTGTATGAGATTGGAGAGTGATGAGTGAGTGAGGCCGAGAACCTGATATTGAGTGACAGTATGGGATCGGGCTGCACACCATAGTGAGATATTGATTTGCTTTTGTTGTCTTATTATAACGCTTGGGCTGTAGGAGCCCCTCTGGAGTTTGTAACACACCCCCAGAGAGCGCAGTTGACGATATTTAGGGATGGATCTTCCCTGGACATGGATCTTGTTCAAAGTATTATACCCGGATATGGATCTTCTCCATAGGGCTGGAATGTCCTTTCTCGGTACTGGTTGACTTTGGTTAGTGAAGTGTATATATTCCGGGATGGATCTTCCCTGGGTCGGATGGCCATATACATTACCGAGTGGTTGAGCACTTGTGTGAGGAAGTACACAGAACATTGATCATGTTATCTGTGCATTGTTACATAGAGATTTCCTGAGATTTATACTCCGTACTGTTCAGACTGTATTTATTTATTGTTGAGTTTTTACTTGAACTGCAAGCATGTCTACTTTTTAGTACAGTTTAATTGTATTACCTGTTGAGGTTTGGTTCGTCACTACCTATCAGTCCATATTTTTGACTTATTACTTACTGAGTTAGTGTACTCACGTTACCCCTTGTACCTTGTGTGCAGATCCAGGTATCTCAGGGCACAGTAGCGGTTGTTGACTATTCCAGTCGCGGACTTCACGGAGATAGAGAGGTAGTTGACTAGCGACCGTAGTTCCACTTTTTCCTTCTCTATCTTCCTATTAGTACTTTGTTGTTATTTCCAGACTGTTTTGGTCTTGTCTTATTTCAGAACTATTGTAGCATTGCTCATGACTTAGTGACACCTGAGGTCGGGCTTATATTTTTTTTCTTTGCTTTGTTGGTTTAAACTTTATATCTCTATCGGATTTCAGTTGAAAAATGGTTTACTTAAGTTTTTAAATGAAATGTGGATTTAATTGGAAAGGTGTCGGCTGGCCTAGTTTCACGATTGGCGCCATCACGTCCGGGTAGATTTGGGGTCCTGATAAGTTGGTATTAGAGCCTAGGTTACATAGGTCTCACGGGTCATGAGCAGTTTTAGTAGAGTCTTGCGAATCGGTACAGAGATATCTGTACTTATCCTCGGGAGGCTGCAGAACCTTTAGGAAAAACTTCACATTCTTGAATTCATGTCGTGCCAATCTGTTGATTTTGGTAACTAAACTTTTGTTATTCTATTATCTCACAGATGGTGAGGACACTTGCTACCGGTCATGATGGACGACCACCAGTACCACCAGCTAGGGCCACTAGAGGCCGAGGAGGCGGTCGAGGCCATTATAGGGCCAGGGGTGTAGCCCGTACAACAGCTAGGGAGGCCTCTGCAAATCCACCAGTCACCCCAATTCATGATCAGGCTACAACGAGGGATGCTCCAGCAGTACCAGCTCAGGCACCAGTTGTGCCTATTGTTATTCTGGGTCTTTAGGAGACCTTAGATCAGATCTTGACCATGTACACTAACCTTGCTCAGGAGATCGCAGTTTCTACCACAACAGCTACTTCTTAGGCCGGGGAAAGCACTCAGACTCCCGTCGCCTGTACACCCGAGCAAGTTGTTCAGGGACTGCAGACACCGGATGTACCACCAGCCCAACCACGTGCACCTGCTTAGGATTTTATGGTTCCAGTTATTCTTGATGACGAGCAACATCGATTGGAGAGATTTGGTAGACTGCAGCCTCAAACTTGCAATGGTACAGAGGGCGAGGATGCCCAGGGTTTCTTGGGTAAGTGTCAGAGGATTCTATGTACAACAGGTATTCTAGTTTTCTGTGTACAACAAATTTGGTACTACTATTTTAGTTTTCTGGAGTTGCCTTTACTTGGTGGGAGGCTTATGAGAGGCATAGGGCTGTTGGTGTAGTGCCCCTTACTTGGCAGCAGTTCTCCGCTCTCTTCTTGAAGAAGTATATGTCGCAGTCCCGTAGAGAGAAGCTGTGCAGGCAGTTCGAGCAATTGTATTAGGATGATATGACTGTGACGCATTATGATATGAGGTTTTCTGAGTTAGCCTGTCATACTGTTTGGTTGGTTCCTGCAGACAGGGAGAGGATTAGGAGATTCGTGGATGGCCTCGCTTATCAACTACGAATTCTTATGACCAGAGAGAGGGTGTCTGGCGCTTCTTATGAGGAGGTGGTTGACATTGCTCGAGAGATAGAGTCAATTCGCTGCCAGGAGCGAGTTGAGAGGGAGGCCAAGAGGCCTCAGGGATCTGGTAGTTTTGGAGGTGTTCCTTCGAGAGGTCAGTTTCAGCATGGCAGAGGTCGTCCACTCAGACATGCTCAGCCAGCCCGTTTGGGCCACCGTGGTGGATCATCTGGCCAGGGTTTTCACAGTTCACATTAGGGTCACTCATCTCTCAATGCCCTTCTAGCTCAGAGTTCGACTCAGGCACTATTAGCTTAGGGCTTATCCATGCATGGTTCTTCTAGTGGTTATCCTGGTGCACGGGGTTCCCTTCAGTCCCCACTGCCATTTGCCGAGAGAGGTTGCTTCAAATGTGGAGATTTGGGCCATATCAAGAGGTTCTGTCCCCATCTTACAGGAGGTTCATCCCAGCAGAGGAGTCAGCCTTCGACTTCAGCACCAGTTACTTCCCCACCTGCACAGTCAGCTCGGGGTGGAGGTCAGTCAGCTAGGGGTCGCCCTAGAGGGGGAGGTCGATCAGGTGGTGGTCAGGCCCGTTTCTATGCCCTCCTAGCCAGACCAGATGTTATTGCTTCATATGTTGTGATTACAGGTATTGTCTCAATTTACTATATAGATGCCTCTGTATTATTTGATCTTGGTTTCACTTTTTCATTTGTGTCATCATATTTTGCTTGTTATTTGGATACGCCCCATGAGTCTCTTGTTCCATCTGTTCATGTATCTACTCCGATGCACGATATTGTTGTTGTGGACTGCGTGTATCGGTCTTGTGTGGTGACTATTGGGGGTTTGGATACCCGAGTGGACCTTCTATTACTTTGTAGGGTGGACTTTGATGTGATACTGGGCATGGATTAGTTATCTCCGTGTCGTGCTATTTTGGACTGTCATACTAAGACAGTGATGTTGACTATACCGGGTGTGCCACTGATTGAATGGCAATGTTCGACTGATTATGTTTCTAGTAGAGTGATTTCATTTTTGAAGGCCCAGTAGATGGTTGGGAAGGGTTGTCTTTCTTATCTGGCCTTTGTGAGGGATGTTAGTGCAAAGACTCCTACCGTTGATTCAGTTCCGGTAGTGAGGGACTTTCCGGATGTATTTCCTGCAGACCTACCGGGCATGCCACCGGACAGGGATATTGACTTTGGTATTGATTTGGTGCCGGGAACTCAGACCATTTCTATTCCACCGTATCGTATTGCACCAGCGGAGTTGAAGGAGCAGCTTCAGGAACTCCTTGATAAGGGGTTTATTCGGCCTAGTGTGTCGCTGTGGGGTGCGCCTGTTCTATTTGTGAAGAAGAGGGATGGCACTATGGAGATGTGCATTGATTACAGGTAGTTGAACAAGGTCACAATCAAGAACAAGTATTCTTTGCCTCGTATTGATGATTTATTTGACCAGCTTCAGCGTCACGACCCAAACTGGAGGGCCATGACTAGCACCCAGCCATACTTGCCGAGCACCAATGTACATTTTATCTAACCTTCTTTATTATCTTTTAGGGCTGACGAGATCAATATAAATGGTAGACATGGATCATGGACAACCAACAATGAAAGATGATAGCATGAACATACATAACATGGGATGACCAAACAATCAAGAAACTATATATAAAGTACGAGCTACCACGCTACCATGAAAGTCTATACAACAAAAATCAGCCGACAGGCATACCTAACTATACATGAGTCGACACCTGTCTATGAGCTTATAAAGGAACATAAGTGCTGCAATATTGCTGGAATAGGGCCCCGACATACCCATAATATCTATAACAAAAATGCATACCAAGACCACGGCAAGTCCAGAGAAGGGATCTCGCCAATAACTGCTAAACTGGGCAGCCTACTGTGGTGGGGGAGCTGCGTCTACCCATCTATCAGGACCTACAACACGACATGCAACATCCACAAATAAAAAGGACGTCAATACGAATAAAGTACTGAGTATGTAAGGCATGAAAGTATAACTATGAACAGTAATGTGAATAAGGATAGAGAATATACAAGTTGTAACATCTGGGTACCTCTGTAGGATACTGACATGAAATGCATGATACATACATATATATACATAAACTTTTAAAACATACGCCTCTGTGGGCATCATCATCATCATACCGTACCCGGCCGTAATAGGCTCGGTAAAAACGTACCTGGCCATCATAAGGCTCGGTAGAATCGTACCCGGCCACATGGAGCTCGATAAAACCCAACTGATCAATGGTTGCACAATAGGTGCCATACCCAGCCGACTATAGCACGGCTCAGTAGAGTAAAATTGATACATATATTTAATGTATACTCGACTCATGGAATCACGTTCTAAACATTTCAGAGTGACGTAAGGTTGGTATCCTCTATACATGTTATTAGGACTAGATCTTCATTGTGAACCTTATAAGAATCAGGAAGTACCAACAACCTTGATAACATAAGAATAAGAGAAGCAACATCAACATCAATCGCTCCATAAGAAGGGAGACAATGTAAGTACTGCTAGCTTCTAAGAGTGGAGTATATTTGGAAGCTCGTTCATTACGTTATGTACAATCGGAGTCGTGCAAAAGAAGGAAAGGGATAACCTCACATATCTCGTATATTCTTACCAACCTCAAGCAATTCAATTTCATGACTCCTTATTCTACAATAAGAGAAATGATACTATCGTTATCGTTAGGCGTCGTAACTATTATGTATCGAACACAACCTATTTTACAAAGAAACGTACAACACCTACCCTATTTATATGACTTCCCAAAAGTGAAAACAATCACCAAACATCCCAAACAACATCAATTTCAATCATATTGAGCCTCCCAAAACAGTCCACCAACCGATAACATTACTACCAAGCCTTTCGATATATATTTCACAAGTTCTAGCTTCAATGACTTAGCCACAACTTGGATAATCTTAAATCCATGTAGAGTAAAAGGGTTCTTACCTTTAAATAGAAAAACAACTCCAATTTGACCTTAATTCTCCATGAAATATCCCTCCAATGTTACCACAACAACAAGGAAGCGAAACTAGCAATCAATTAGGGTTTTTCGGTACTAGAATCACTTTAGAAGTCTTGAAATCACCTAGGGTTGATATTAAAAACTTGAGAGAGTATTTATAGAACATAAACCCCTTAAAAAAACCTCCCACACGAGCTGGAACAACACAAAAATGAGCAAAAACAAGAAGAACAAGAAACTTACTAGAGCCACGGGATTCCCGACACTTGATTTGTGTTGTTTGCCCTTTGTTTGGGTCTTGGATCATGAGAGAAACTTTAGAGAATGTTTTTAGGGTTCTAAGATCTGAATACTGAAAAAAATGACTTAAAACGGGTTAGAGGCATCATATATATATATATATATATATATATATATATATATATATATATATATATATATATATATATATATATATATATATATCCAAATGTCTTAAACTGCCTAAGCGAGCCCCATAGAGAGGTGCTTGGCGTAGTGTCGCAAAAACATGAATATCTCTCTACTCCAAGATCGTATTGATGAACGGTTGAATGCGGTTGAAACTAGACTCACATATCTTCAATTTTGCGGGTAGATCACCCCGTAATTCCAAGTAAATTTGGAGAAAATCTTGGTAACATTTGACCTAATGTTGATAACTTTTATCGACTTTTGTTTCATAACTCGTTTGACTTCAAGACTTATGATACAGATATTATATGATTCAAATACCTTAAAACACGACCTCTTGAGTGTATTAATCACCTCTAGGTTTACCTAAAAATACGGTTTACAACATCCTTGATTCGTTTAACTTCTAATACTTGTTAACCACCCTTATACACCCTTGTATCATACATGACAATAGGATTAAATTTTATCATCTTAAAGATAATCTCTTCATGGATTTACGTCGACTACCTTATGGCATGAACCAACATACGTGAATATAGGTTTTAACATTCAGGGAGCGAGAGTGTTCTCCAAGATTGATCTCCGTTCAGGGTATCACCAGTTGAAGATTAGGGACTCGTACATTCTTAAGACAGCTTTCAGGACCCGATATGGTCATTATGAGTTCCTTGGGATGTCTTTTGGACTGAACAATGCCCCAACAACATTCATGCATTTGATGAACAATGTGTTTCGGCTGTATCTCGACTCATTTGTCATTGTATTCATTGATGATATTCTGGTGTACTCGCGTAGTTAGGAGGAGCACGCCGAACATTTGAGAGTTGTATTGCAGTGGTTGAGGGAGGAGAAGCTTTATGCAAAGTTTTCCAAATGTGAATTTTGGCTCAGTTAATTGGCTTTCTTGGGGAACGTGGTGTCCAATGAGGGTATTCAGGTTGATCCGAAGAAGATAGAGGCGGTCTAGAGGTTGTCCAGACCGTCCTCAGCCACAGAGATTCGGCTTTCTTGGTTTGGCAGGTTATTACCGCCGGTTCGTTCAGGGATTTTCATCTATTGCATCACCCTTGACCAAATTGACTCAAAAGGGTGATCTATTTAGGTGGTCAGATGAGTGTGAGACGAGCTTTCAGAAGCTCAAGACTGCCTTGACCACAACTCCAGTGTTAGTATTGCCATCAACTTCAGGTTCATATACAATGTATTGTGATGCTTCGAGAGTGGGAATTAGGTGTGTGTTGATGCAGGAGGGTAGAGTGATTGCTTATGCTTTGTCGCGCCCCCTTTTTCCTTGCTGAGTCCTGGTTTCGACATTTTGGGGACAACTCCTTTCCTTTTGGGAATTAGGTATGATATTTGAAGAGTTGCCACCTAATAGATTGAGGTGCGTTAGGGCTCATAGAACAAATAACTCATGTACATTACCAGAGATTGGGTAAGGGCTCGAAATTACCTTGAGGGGAAGGTGTTAGGCACCTCTCGAGGTTCATAATGATGGGTCCCAGCCAAGCTCAATTTAAGCGAACTAATCTTATAAGCAGATAAACTAATAGATATTACTTTAAAACAAGGAGTAAAGGGGTACAAGGTTTTTTTAGCCTATAGGATCACTTCTGTGCAATACTTGGTAATTATCCCAAATTGGGGTGCTACACATAACATTAGCGCATAGGTCATCATATCCTTTACTACCCGATTACCCTCCCCTTAATCATTACCTAAGCGTTCTAACATCATCGAATACATATCCTATGCATGCACTACCCGTCCCTTACCTGTGGCCCTGGAGGTGTTTAGGACCTCTATTTAGGGTGGTTCTAGACTCACCTATGTTGTTTAAAAGGAGAAAAGTAAGCGACAAATAAAAGTCAAATAGGACTATCACATGAAGATGCAATTAAGGGGGCTCATATTTACCTCCACAATAGACAAAACAAGTGCACACCATTCAACAAACAGTTTTTATAATTTTAGGAGTCTTATAGGCAAGATATCTAAATGAGTACAAGGAAAGTATACAACAGTTTTATTTAGGCGAAGCAGTGAGCACCTATCAGTTTGCCTACTGATTTTTTATAACTTACTGAATCTGAGCACATTTCAAACAACAAGGAAATCACAATTTTAAACCCAGGATTTAATTGTCCTACAGGCTTGCCTAAGTGATAATTTGCAGAATCCTATAGACATGGTATCTAAATGGTAATCAGACAATAATTTATAAACCAGTGATTTAACAAGCAGATTTCAGGCAGATTTTATCCTTTAGACCCTACAAGCATGCTTTCTAAGTGTTGAAACTGATCACAAGCGTTATTTCGTGACACAGAAAACTGATTTTATACACGTTCCCTATAGGCATGATATCTTAATCGTCAAAACTGATTTTAAACATGATTTCCTATGGACAGGATATCTAAGTGAGCAGAATGTTATACTTAGTTGATAAATCCCAAAAAAGATCCTATAGGCATGGTTTCTAATGCACATTGAGACTTGAGGATACGCATGAACATGAATCTTGATACAGAATTGAGAAACGCCTTAGAAGTAGGATTTCTAGTGATGCAAAGTATGAAAATTCAGGATTTTAAAGAATGAGATTAAGTCATGTAGGCATGGTTTCTAATGCATATGAGTAAACAATCATCACAACAATCGAAAGACATGATTTCTATCGCATATAAATAAACACAACAACCCTATAGGCATAATTTCTACCCGATCCCAACAATGATATATGATAATCCCTCCCATCTTTACTAATAACCCCGATATCTATTTTTACAAAGATTATTATTACATACCAACATAAATGAATTACATAATGAAAATCACTATGTTATAGGGAGCCTTCATAGGCCCAACATCAGCATGGAACCAAGCCTTCAAATATAGCACCTCTGAGCATAGTGGTAGCCCATCCATAACACATTAAGTTGGTTCCTGGCGTGTCAAAGTTCCCAAGGGCCTCAGGGACCCCGAGCAATGCTCATACCAAGATCAGATGTTCAACAAAATTTTACAAAGGATTGGAGATCCAGCCCCAATGTGTCAGAGTTTAGAGGAGACTCATGGACCCTTATAAGTAGTGCTCACACCCGGAGTGGCAGGACCCTAGTTAATTAAGAGCAAGAGTTGGAAAACAGTACACAAGGATGGGGGATAGTTTTGTAAAATAGTTTATTTTCAGAAGTAAAAAAAAGGTTGCAAACAGAACAGGACCATGTTTCAACAGATTGATTTAAACTTAGTTACCAGTAGTTAAGAAAATAGGAACACTGAAATCATAGACAGAACGGAGTCACAAACGAGGTTTCACATTGCTAGAGTTGATTTAGTCTATTAACTATTACCCAAATGGAATCATATAGACTTGCATTCAACAGATAAGAACATGCTAAGGCAACTGACTAATTAGACATCCATACAGAAAAGGTAGTGATAATCTAGAGCACATTATTTTGAAAGAAGTACACAGAAACCATGAGTTGATCAGGAACATGCTAAGGCAGACTATCAACACATAAAGCAGGACAAGAATTGGGGCATAATAGTTGAGAAATGGGTAAATAAGTGTCATGGGTCAAGTGGGAGCATGTTATCATATAAAACAAGACAGGACCTAAGTCATGCTGGTTAAGAGAAACATAGGGCAGAACAGAAGCATGTTAACCATACAGCCACATGGTGCAAGACTAAAGCATACTAGTTAAAATAAGCAAGAAGCATATAATGAACATGCATAGGTTGAAGTTTAGGGTGAGCTAATCATATAAGTCATGTAGAATAGGAACTGAAGCATAGTAGTTGAGAAAGAGATGGTTGAGAGGCAAGTATCAAAGCAGAAGTGTATTGAGACACATAGCACATAGGAGAGATTATGGCAACAAAAATAGGGGCATACCGGTTAGGAGATAGCAAATAGAAAGGTGAAGGCTAGTTGAATCTAATAGCCTAGCCTTGGCTTTCAGCAGGCTAGATAGTGCAACAAATACAAGTAACAGAGAGAATTACAATGGAGAGTGTGTGTGAATAAGAGTTTGTGCATGTTTTGTATCTTTCTCAGTGTGTTTGTGTGTCAGAACAATGAAAGGCTTTTATAGCATACAATAGAGCAAACAAATAAGGTAGGAAATCAATTGCACATGAATAAGCTAAAGAGATCAGTCAATTGGTCAATTAGGCTAACATAAATCAATTAATAAGCAAAATTAAGTAAGTATCCCTTAAATTAAGGAGAATCTCACATGGAGTAAATCAGCAGACAAGATTGAGGTTTAAATAAGGTAAGTAGTAAGTCCCGAGATCAATCAAAACATAGAAATCAGACCAGTAGAGGAATCAAGGGAGGTAGTACCAATTATTAATCACACATAAGGAAAGAACGGGTTAAAATCCTATAAGGAAATATCAGTTTTAAAGGGAATCATAATTTCAAATCCTAATTAGGCAGGTAAATCAATTATTACGTTAATTGACAGAGCTAGGTAAATGGGCAAAACATTATAACCAACAGTCAGATAATTGAAAATCCTAAGGTGTAAAGCCATAGAGATGAAACTCCAGCAAAATCAGTCGAAACAGCAAAGAAGAAAACTAGAGTTGCAAAATGCCTAAATGTTTAAAACATTTTACAGAAATCTCTTAGAAAAATCAAAACCCTAGCTTTTAGGAAAAAATAAAATCGGTTGACAATAATAGTAAAAAAAATATCTTAAAGAAAAAATACCAGACAAACTCAAAACCCTTCAGATCTAAAGAGATCTAACATATTCAACTAGAAATATCTAAGTTTATACTAAAAATGAATAGAGGTGGAAAATCTAGTTTGAACCAGAGGTTTGAAGTCATGAAAATACGAAAGTGATAGTACTCATAGACATATGGTTAAATATAGGCGAATTAATCAAAAATATGAAAGATTTGAACTAAATATGGTTTGAATGCCTTGAGATCATACCAAGTAACATGAAAATCGAACAACCAGTAGAGGTAGGAGGTTGGATAAGGCGGTAAATGACCAAATGATTCCATATTTGGTTGGGAATCAAAGGGATTTGGGAGGAGTTTTGAGTGACGATGCTCTAGGGTTTGAGAACGTCTGAGAGAGAAGAGAGGAGGAGATGATTCAGAGGCGACGTAATTGAGAGAATGGGTAGGGTTTGGGGGGTCGTTGGATTAAAAAAGAAAGGGATAACGTGGACCATTGATCTTAGAGATCAACAGCCACAATTAGAGGAGGTTCTGGGTCGGGTGAGGATTATTTAGTTTGGGCTGAGGTGGATTAGGCTAGGATTTTAAGTAATTGGGTAGGTGTAATTGGGTTAGGTCCGAAAATGATTAAGGAAAAGGGGCTATTATTTAAATACCCAATTAACTTAATAAAATAATTTTATAAAATAACTTATAAATGATAAAAATATCCTTTGTGCATAAAAATGATTTAAAATAATCACTTAGTATCATAAAAATATAAATGATCATTTTCTTATGAAATAAGGTAATTATGCACACATGAGCTATTATTGCAAAGTCATTGTAATTATAACCCTAACATGTACATATGGCTATTCATGAAATAATCAAGGCTTAGTATACATATAAGATAATAAAATTAATCATAAAAGTATCATAAAACCGTTTGTGATGCAATTAGTAATTATTTGGTAATAAAATGCTAGAACAAATTAGTTAAAATCCTTTTAAAATTACAGAAAATTATTGAAAAATGCTGGTTGATGCTCATGCACTATTGTGAAAGTATATATGCATTTTTAAAATATATAAGGAAAAAATTAGGTATCAACAGCTGCCCCTCTTTACCAGGGAAAGATGAAGGAGTTTTCGGGTAAAGAAATGATGATCGATTTTGACCGGATGGGATGTTCTGAAAAATAGAGGCTGAACCCTGGCCTCTGAGCTGCCTACATATCCATGGTTTTACAGGAATCATACCAAGCGTAGTTCTGGATCCAATGGTGAATGAGGCCGATGGATTTGTTATAGGAATGATAGCAAGTTTCAGAAAAGGTTATTTTGTGAAGGGTAGTATCGGATGGGTTTATGCGGAGTTATGATTATGAGTTTGAAGTATAACGGGTGTATCATAGAGTAGATATCTGAACGGTCATGGGGTAAAGGCGAGTAATTGATGGAAGTCGATTACGTTTGAAATAATGGTAAGGCACAAATGGAAATTGGAAGGGTATGAGCGGAAACCGGAGCAACGATTGCTCCTGTTTAAAGAACAGTTACTTCTTGAATTACCTACAAACTTAAAACACAATGCATGCGGGTATATAGAGTATTGGAGAATTTAAACATGATGCAAATTTCCTTTGGACCATGAAATATTGTCTTTGGACAGTGAAGATAACGTCCTTAGACCATGATGTCCGGGGCCATGAATCATGAGATAAGAGATTCACAGGCCATGAAATGATGTTCTCGGGCCATGAGAATGGTGCCTCTGAACTATGATGCCTTTGAATAATGATGCACAGTATTGAGCGATCCTCAGGCCATGACATGGTGTCTTCAGGCTATGAGGATGATGCCTTCGGACTATGACGCCTTTGGACAAGTTGGCTATACATCATCCCATGAATTGTAGAAACATCATACCAAAGGTAATAACAAGGCAGCGCTTAGCCTCGTGCAGAGTTTGGGGGCAGATCTTAGCCCAGAGAGAAGAAGATAGTGCAAAGTTTAGAATAGAGCAACACTTATGCATGGGAGACAATGCTTAGTCCCATGAGAAGGCATTGCTTTGCCTTATGTAAATAGGGAGGCAGGGCTTAGCCTCATGCAAGATTTGAGATAGGGCTTAGTCTCATATGGAGAGAAGCCAGTGCTTAGCCTTATGCAAACATGGAGGCAAGGCTTAGCCTCATGAAAGAAAGGGAGACAATGCTTAGTCTCATGCAAATATGGAGGCAGGGGTTAGCCTCATGCAAGAGTTAAGATAGGGATTAGTCTCATGCAAAGAGAAGGCAATGCTTAGCCTTATGCAAATATGGAGGAAGGGCTTAGGCTTATGCAAAATTTGAGACAGGGCTTAGTCTCATGCAAAGAGAAGGCAATGCTTAGCCTTATACAAATATAGAGGTAGGGCTTAGCCTCATGCAAGATTTGAGAAAAGGCTTAGTCTCATGCAAAGAGAAGGCAATCCTTAGCCTTATGCAAATAAGGAGGCATGGCTTAGCCTCATGCAAGAATTGAGACAGTGCTTAATCTCATGAAAAGAGAAGGCAATGCTTAGCCTTATGCAAATATGGAGGCAGGGCTTAGCCTCATGCAAGATTTGAGACAGTGCTTAGTCTCATGCAAAGAGAAGTCAATCCTTAGCCTTATGAAAATAAGGAGGCATGGCTTAGCCTCATGCAAGAATTGAGACAGAGCTTAATCTCATGAAAAGAGAAGGCAATGCTTAGCCTTATGCAAATATGGAGGCAGGGCTTAGCCTCATGCAAGATTTGAGACAGTGCTTAGTCTCATGCAAAGAGAAGGCAATGCTTAGCCTTATGCAAATGTGGAGGCAGGGCTTAGCCTCATGCAAGATTTGAGACAGGACTTAGTCTCATGCAAAGAGAAGGCAATGCTTAGCCTTATGCAAAAAGGGAGGTAGGGCTTAGCCTCATGCAAAGAGAAGGCAGGGCTTAGCCTCATGCAAATGTAAGAGTAAGAGTGAAGTATTCTTAGCTGACAATGTGCTTCGTGCATAGCGGTTGTATTGTTGCGACGATGCTTATCAAGATGATATAGTCCTACATCCAAAGAAAATTTGTGAGTTTTGCTGGGGGAGGTTGGTTCGTGCCTTTGTCTGCTTGTTTTGCTTTGCTTTGCTTTGCTCTAGAGATCCTATTTGATATACCCTGGGTAACACCTGGCTACTATGGAAATAAAGTTTCCTAAAAGTATGCACTTATTGATGAAATAGAATCATTTTGGAAAATATAGTGGTATATAGTATCAAGTAAATTAGATGAACTAATGACTGTAACACTTTTAGAGACATTACGACTCTTTTCATTAGAATTTTGAGGGCCCTCCTCAAAATTCTGCCCCAGTTTGGTAAGTGATCCTTCGGTCGTTCTACATGCAACGAAGTTTGTTTGATCTGCTCCGAAATGTTGAGAATCCTTCTCAAAATTCTGCCCTAGTTACTTAATTAATTTCTGACTATCTGGCATATGATGGTATCGGCTGGACCTGCTCCGAAATTTTGAGGGTCCTCCTCAAAATTCTGCCCCAGTTTTTAGTTGTGGGGGAAATGAAAATTTTATTAAGATATGATCGAACCCACATGGATGCCTACTTATTCCCTTTTAAATGGGAAATAGGTCAAGCGTAGTTCAGTTACATCGGACGAATGAATGCAAACAATCTAAGCATAGTATCTCTTGACTGCATCTGAATTGATAGGTTTTGGCCAAACTTCTCCATCCATTTCTACGAGTATGAGTGCCCCTCTTGTTAGCATCCGGTGAACCATGTAAGGACCTTGTTAGTTGGGTGAAAATTTCCCTTTGGATTCATCCTGATGAGGGAAGATCTGTTTCAACAAGAGGTTCCCCAGTTGCGAATTGTCTTGGTCTGACCCTTTTGTTGAATGCTCTGGACATTCTATTCCAATAAAGCTGACCATGACATACTGCATTCATTCTTTTTCCATCTGTAAGGGCTAGTTGCTCGTAGCGGCTCCTTATCCATTCTACATCACTAAGTTCTGCATCTTGTATGATCCTTAAAGAAGGAATTTCTACCTCGGCTGGAATAACAACTTTGGTACCATAAACCAGTAGATAGGGAGTTACCCCAGTTGATGTGCGGATCGTAGTGCGGTATCCTAATAGGGTAAAGGGTAACTTCTCGTGCCATTGTTTGTGATTTTCTACCATCTTCCTTAGTATCTTCTTGATATTCTTGTTGGCAGCTTCCACAGCTCCATTCATTTGAGGCTTGTATGTTGTAGAGTTTTTGTGCTTGATTTTAAAGGTTTCACACATGGCTTTCATCAAATCACTATTGAGATTGGCACTATTATCAGTGATAATGGACTCAGGAACCCCGAATCGGCAAACAATACGATCCTTGACAAAATCCGCAATGACTTTCTTGGTTACAGCTTTGTAAGATGCAATATCTACCCATTTTGTGAAGTAATCGATGGCCATTAAAATGAACTCGTGCCCGTTAGAAGTGGTGTGCTCGATTGGACCGAGTACATCAATTCCACAGGCAGTGAAAGGTCAAGGTGCACTCATTGCCTTGAGCTCGTTTGGTGGTACCTTTATCATGTCTGCATGTACCTAGCATTGGTGACATTTCTGGATGTACCTGATGCTATCCGTTTCCATGGTCATCCAAAAATATCCAACTCTAAGTATCTTTTTAGCTAAAACAAAACCATATTTATGTGGTCCGCAAGTTTCAGCATGTTTCTCCTCAAGAAATATGGAAGCCTCCCTTGTGTCAACACACCTTACCAACCCCAGATCAGGAGTTCTTCTGTAGAGGGTCCCTCCGCTTTGGAAGAAGTGATTGGACAACCTCCACAGTGTGCATTTCTGGGTACGGTTTACCTGTTCCGGATATTCTGCTTTGGCCAAATATTCTTTGATGTCGTGGAACCAAGGTTTTCCATCCGTTTCTTCTTCAACATGAGAATAATAAGACGGTTGATTATGGTCATTACCAGGATAGGATCGATGAAATTCTTATCCGGATGTTGTATCATTGATGACAGTGGCCAGTGCGTCAGCGAACTCATTTTGAATTTAGGGCACATGTTTGAACTCTATATTTGTGAATCTCTTCATCAACTCCTGCACTCGATACAAGTATGGAAGTATCTTGGTATTCTTTGTATCTCATTCTCCTTGAACATGATCTACCAGAAGATCTGAATCACCAATTACCAACAACTCTTGTATATTCATATCGATGGCCAGATTGAGCCCCATAATACAAGCCTCATATTCTGCCATATTATTGGTACACGGAAACCTAAGCGTCGCAGATACCAGGTAATGTTGACCTATTTCTAATACCAGAACTGCTCCAATGCCCACTCCTTTGAAGTGCATCAAAGAACATTCTCCAATCGTCGTAGGCTTCCGCAACGTCCTCTCTTACGGATGACACTTATTCGTCAGGAAAATATATTTTTAGTGGTTCGTACTCTCCTCCTATAGGATTTTCAGCAAGATGGTCTACCAACGCTTGTCCCTTGACTGCCTTCTGAGTTACATAGATGATATCGAACTCACTTAACATTATTTACCACTTGGCTAACTTCCCGGTTGGCATGGACTTTTGCAAGATGTGCTTTAGAGGATCCATCCTTGATATGAGGTATGTAGTATAGGCACATAAGTAATGCCTCAATTTTTGAGCTGTCCATGTCAAAGCACAGCAGGTGCGTTCTAGTAGAGAGTATCGTGCTTCATAAGGTGTGAACTTCTTACTCAAGTAGTATATGGCTTGCTCCTTTCTTCCTGTCTCGTCATGTTGTCCCAAAACACATTCAAAAACTCCATTTAATACAGACATATAGAGTAGCAATGGTCTCCTAGGTTCTGGCGGGACTAGGATTGGCGGTGTAGACAAGTATTCCTTGATTTTGTCAAAAGCCTTCTGACAATCCTCGGTCCAACTAGTTTCAGCATCTTTCCTCAACATTTTGAAGATGGGTTCGCATATTACAGTGGACTGTGCTATGAAGCAGCTGATGTAGTTGAGGTGTCCTAGTACCTTTTTGTTCTTTGTTGATGGTAACTCTTGGATAGCCTTAACTTTGGACGGGTCTAACTCGATTCCTCGGCGGCTGACGATGAATCCCAACAGCTTTCCTGCGGGAACCCCGAATGCACATTTTTCAGGGTTCAATTTTAGATTGTACCTCCTTAGCCTGTCAAAGAACTTTCTCAAGTCTGCTATGTGATCTATGACCCTCTTGGATTTGATGATGACATCGTCAACATATACCTCTATTTCCTTGTGTATCATATCATGGAAGATGGTTGTCATGGCTCTCATGTAAGTAGCCCCAACATTCTTTAGACCAAACTGTAGCAGTATACTCCCCACGGTGTAATGAAAGCTATTTTCTCTGCGTCTTTTTCATCCATCCAGATCTGGTGATAACCCGCAAAGCAATCTACAAAGTATTGGAGTTCATGCTTGGTGCAATTGTCGATCAAGATGTGTATATTTGATAGTAGGAAATCGTCCTTAGGACTAGCTCTGTTCAAATCTCGATAGTCGACACATACCCTGACCTTTCCATTTTTCTTCAGAACTGGCACAATGTTGTCCAACCAAGTCGGATATTCGACCACTCTGAGAACCTTAGCTTTGATCTACTTGGTGACTTCTTCCTTGATTTTTAGACTCATGTGTAGTTTGAATTTTCTGAGTTTCTACTTTACTGGTGGACACATTGGATTGGTAGGTAACTTGTGAGCCACTATGGATGTGCTCAACCCGGTCATATCGTCATACTACCATGCGAAAATGTCCTCGTATTTCTTCAGGAAATGAATGTACTTTTCCTTCTCTGATGGTGCTAAGTGAATTCTTATGCGAGTCTCCTTAATGGTTTCGGCGTCTCCCAAATTGATTGCTTCGGTTTCATCCAGGTTGGACTTAGGTTTGTTATCAAAGTTCTCAACCTCTCTGACAACTTCCTCAGGGATTTCATCTTCTTCTTCTAAGTCACTATCCTTATGTTGTGTATGTCTCATTACATGTCACAATCATCGGTTCATCAGGAAAAGTAATAATAACACCGTAGAAAGAAAATGTGAAGATAATAATGAATAATAAATAGCAATGCATTGATTAAATTTGGAAATATTAAAAACAAGTACGACTCGATGACTCGAGCGATTATTTCGAAACAAAATGCATCTTTTAAACAAAAAATTACTAAAATATCTTAAATGCCTAGCATGGCTATAAAATGAATCAGGCTAATTGCCAAGCTACCCAGGAACTCGGCGAGCCCGGAATGGTGTAGCAGTCCAATTCCTGAGAACAACTCCCTTCTCCACAATCTGAATGGTGAGGTGTGACGACCCGGCCGGTCGTCTTAAGAATTAACACCCCGATCCCCTATTAACTGTTCTCCCTGTGTTTATTTATGCTTTTTTGATTTGCCGGGATGTTCGATTTTAAGTTTTGGAGAGTTTTGGGACAATTGGTCCCTAAATGAGAGCTTAAGTTTTGGAAATTTGACCGTAGTCAAAACAGTGTGAAGACAGCCTCTGAATGGAATTCCGATGGTTCCGTTAGCACCGTTGGGTGATTTTGGATTTAGGAGCGTGTTCGGATAGTGTTTCCGAGTTGATAGTGAGATTTTGATCCGAGGGTCGGAATGGAATTCCGGAAGTTAGGGTAGCTCTGTAGTGTTTAATGTGATGTATGTGCAAACTTTCAGGTTATTCGGACGAGGTTTGATAGACTTTTGATCGAAAGAGTATTTCTAGAGTTTTGTAGTTCTTAGGCTTGAATCTGTGGATGATTCATCGTTTCGATGTTGTTTTAGGTGTTTTAAGGTTTGGTATAAGTTTGGACAGTGATATTAGACTTGTTTGTGATTTTGGTTGAGGTCCCGGGGGCCTCGGGATGATTTCGGATGGTTGTTGGAAGAATTGGAAGTGGTTTGAAGCAACTAAAACTGCTGATAGCTGTCATAACAGCACCTGCGGTTGGGTCCCGTAGGTGCGGAGCTGCAGAAGTGGCGGAGCAATCGCAGAAGCGGAATTGGGGAGGTCCAGCAGGAGCCGTAGGTGCGAGAAGGGTATCGCACCTGCGAGACCGCAGGTGGAAGGTCTATCGCAGAAGCGGAAAAAGGGAATTAATGAGAAGTTGTAGATGCGACCTTGGCTCCGCAGAAATGGGACCGCAGGTGCGGTCCCAGGGCCGCTAATGCAGTTTAACTGGGCAGAACATATAAAAACTTGCCTTCGCAAATTTGAGTTATTTTCACCTCTTTTCTAACGGGAAGAAGCCTTGAGGAGCATTTTCAAGGGAGATTTTTAGAGGAGTTCATTGGGGTAAGTTCTTTGGTCCCTAAACTCGTTATTGGGGTGATTTTTATCATTTTAAACATGAAAATTTAAGGAAAATCAGTGGCAATTTGGAGGTTAGGGCTTGACTAATTAAAGACCTTAAAGTGATGATTTGAGGGACCACTTGATGTCCGATTTTGGTATGACTGAACTCGCGAGAGTGTGAGGATTTTGGAAATATAAATTTTACCTGATTCCAAGATGTGGGCCCGAGGGGCATTTTGGTTATTTTACCTAATTTCACATATTAGCTTAGATTTTCTTCTTAGAATCAGTTAGTTGAAGTATTATTTACATTATGAAATTGAATTGAATAGATTCGGGCCATTTGGAGTCGAGTACTCGTGGCAATAGCGTGGTTTCGGATTGATTATTGAGCCGGTTCGAGGTAAGTGGCTTGTCTAACCTTGTGTGGGGGACCTTCCCCTTAGGATTTGGTATTGTTGATAATTGAAATGCCTGGTACGTGAGGTGACGAGCATGTACTTGTGCTAATTATTTGAAATCCGGTTTTTCATTAAGTAATTACTAGTATGTTTTCTTTCCTGTTTATTACTTGCACTATTATGTTAATGGGATTCCAGTAGCTCCCCCCTTATATGTTTACATTTGGGACTACGGATGTGTGATTCCGGTAGATCCCCCTGCACAGTTATATGGAACTACGGGACTATACTCGGTAGATTCTCCCAGTACTGGGTATTTACATTTGGGACTACGGAATGAGATTCCGGTAGATCCTCGCGCACTATGAGTTGGACTACGGGACGGTATCCCGGGAGAACTTTTAGATATGTATATTTGGAACTACAGGATGGTATCCTGGGAGATCCCCGATGGATATGACTTGGTGCTGAGCTGTATTTTCCTTCTGTACTTACTTGCCTCTGTATAGTTGTTGTTGGTCTTTATATCTTGTGTTACTTTTACTATTGTACTTATTTATAATGCTCTGTTCTACACTGTCAAACTTTATACCTTTTTTACTCTCAGTAGGGCCCTGACCTTCCTCGTCACTACTTGACCGAGGTTAGGCTTGGCACTTCCTGACTACTGTTGTGGTGTACTCATGCCCTTTCTGCACATGTTTTTCATTTGCAGATCCAGGTACTTCGACTCAGACTTACCATCCTTGAGGCGAGGGGACCGTTCGGAGACTTCGAGGTATATCTACTGCGTCCGCAGATCGAAGAGTCTCTCTCCACTCTCTCTTATAGTTACAGTCCTTCTATGTTTATTTTGCTTTAGACTATTCTGGAGTTAGAGCACTATGTAGTGATCCTTAGCTTGTGATTCATGGGTTTTCGGGTCTTGGAAGTATGTATTGGTTTGAGAGTTAGATATTATGTATGCTGAGGGGCACTTTTAAACATTGTTTTATTACTCTAATTCTGTCTTAAATTGTTTTTTTTTCTGCAAATTTGGTTTATCTTCCGCAATTTAGGCTTACCTAGTCGTAGAGACTAGGTGCAGTCACGATGGTTCACGGAGGGCGAACCGGGGTTGTGACAAGTTGGTATCAGAGCTCTAGATTCATAGGAGTCATGAATCACAAACCGGTTTATTAGAGTCTCGCTGATTGGTATGGAGACGTCTATACTTATCTAAGAGAGGTTATGTAACCGTTAGGAAAATTCCATTTCATTTGAATTCCATATCGTGCGAGATTTTTGATATCACAATTCTAAACTTCTATCTTCTATTCTCTCACCGATGGTGAGGACACGCACTACTAAAGATGATCAAGCACCTGCGCCCCTGCGAGAGCCATTAGAGGTTAGGGCCGGGGTAGAGGTCGTGGACGCACACGTGGTGTAGTTAGAGCACCCGCACGAGCTACCACCGAAGTGCCACCAGTATTTCCAAATGAAGTCCATGCACCTGATACGCCTACTGCGACTACTACTCCAACACTTCAGGAGATCTTAACACAGTAACTAAGCATGTTTGGTACATTGGTTCAGGCGGGATTGATTCAGGTCGTACCAACTACTTCACAGATCGGGGGAGGGACCCAGATTCCCGCCGCCCCCACTCCAGAGCAGCGAGTTCACATTGGTTGGGTTCCAGGTGTCATCGCAACATAGCCTATAGTCCCATTAAATAGGTAGTGAGGCTCTCTCTCTCCGACTAAAGGACAGGTGGGTCCAGGAGAGAGAGGATATATGAGGTCAAGAGAGAGAGTATAGGGAAGTAAGGAGACCTCGTTGACTGGAGAGACCCACTGGTCCTTATTTTGGGGGAAGAGTACGGCATGGTAGAGATTTTGTGGGTCAGCCAGCTCAGTTTGCATCTCAGATGTTACACAGTGTTTCCGGTGTTCTGGGGTCTTGGAGTACCCATACCACACAGTTCCCACTGCCACGTCCTCCCAGAGCTTGTTTTGATTGTGGTATCACACGCCATGTGGTGAGGGATTGCCCTAGACTTGGGAGGAGGCGCACTTCGCAGAGTTCTCAGGCTATGATCACAGCACCAGTTGCTACCCCACCTGCTCAGCCAGCTAGAGGGGAAGGCCAAGCCAGATATTATGCCCTTCCTACCAGTACCAAGGTTGTCGCCTCCGATTCTGTTATCACAGGTATTGTCTTGGTTTTTCATAGAGATGCATTAGTTTTATTTGATCTAGGCTCCACCTATCCTTATGTGTCTTCTTTTTTTGCTCCGCATTTGGGTGTGTCTCGGGATTATTGAGTCCCCCTGTTTATGTTTCTACTCTTATGGGAGATTCTCTTGTTGTGGACCACGTTCATTGGTCATGTTTGTTTACTCTTAGTGGTTTTGAGACCAGAGCCAATTTATTGTTGCTCAGCATGGTACATTTTGATATGATCTTGGGCATGGACTGGTTGTCGCCCCATTATGCTATTTTTGATTGTCACGCCAAAACTGTGACGCTAGCTATGCCAGGTGTATCGCGTGTTGAGTGGAGGGTTACTTTAGATCACACTCCCAGTAGAGTTGTTTCTTTCCTTGAGGCTTAGCGTGTGGTTGAGAAGTGGTGTGGCGCGTATCTAGCTTATGTGAGAGATGTTAGTATTGATACCCATTCCATTGATTCAGTCCCAGTAGTTTTCCTGAAGTGTTTCCAGCCAATCTTTGGGGCATGCCGCCCGATAGAGATATTGATTTTGGCATTAATCTGTTGCCGGGCACTCAGCTCATTTTTATTCCTCTGTATCGTATGGATCCTCTTGAGTTGAAGGAGTTGAGGGATCATTTACTGGAATTGCTTGATAAGTGTTTCATTCGGCCCAGTGTATCACCTTGGGGTGCTCTTGTCTTATTTGTAAAGAAAAGGATGGTTCTATGTGTATTGATTATCGCCAGTTGAACAAAGTTACAATGAAGAACCATTATCCTTTGCCTCGTATTGATGAATTGTTTGACTAGCTTCAGGGCGCACGAGTGTTTTCTAAGATTGACTTGCGCTCAGGTTACCATCTGTTGAAGATTCGGGAGCCAAATATCCCGAAGACTGCTTTCAGGACTCGGTATGGTCATTACGAGTTCCTTGTTATGTCATTTGGGCTGACCAATGTCACAGCAGCATTTATGCACTTGATGCACAGCGTGTTCCGGTCGTATCTTAACTCGTTCGTTATTGTCTTTATTGATGATATCCTGGTGTATTCCCGGAGTCGAGAAGATCATGAGCAACACCTGAGGACTGTGCTTCAGACTCTAAGAAAGAAGAAGTTATATGCTAAGTTATGGAAATGTGAGTTTTGGCCGGATTCCGTGGAATTCTTAGGCCACGTGGTGTCGAGTGAGGGTATTCAGGTGGATCCGAAGAAAGTAGAGGCCATGCAGAGTTGGCCCAGACCATCCTCAACTATAGAGATTCGTAGTTTTCTTGGCTTGGCGGGTTATTATCGTCGTTTTGTGGAGGGGTTTCCATCGATTGCAGCCCCTATGACCAGGTTGACCCAGAAGGGTGGTCCGTTCCAGTGGACGGAAGAGTGTGAGGCGAGCTTTCAGAAGCTCAAGGCAGCTTTGACTACAACCCAGTTTTGATATTGACTTCACGTTCGGGGTCTTATGCTGTCTATTGTGATACCTTAAGGATTGGCCTTGGGGCAGTATTGATGCAGGGCGGTAGGGTGATTGCCTACGTGTCCAGATGGTTGAAGGTATACAAGCAGAATTACTCGGTCCATGACCTTGAGTTAGCTGCCATTGTTCACGCCTTGAAGATATGGCATCATTATTTGTACGGTGTGCCTTGTGAGATTTATACTGATCATCGGAGCTTGCAACACCTATTCAAGCAAAATGATTTAAATTTGCGGTAGAGGAGGTGGTTAGAGTTGTTGAAGGACTATGATATCACTATTTTGTATCACTCGGGCAAGGCCAATGTGGTGGCCGATGCCTTGAGTCACCGGGCAGAGAGTTTGTTGAGTTTGGCTTATTTACCAGCATCGGAGAGGCCTATGGCGATGGATGTTCAGGCCTAAGCCAGCCAGTTTGTGAGATTGGATCTTATGGAGCCTAGTCGGGTTCTAGCTTGCATGGTTTCTTGGTCTTCCTTATTTGATCGTATCAGGGAGCGGCAGTATGATGACCCTCATTTGCTTGTCCTCAAGGACAAGGTTCAGCATGGTGATACCAGAGATGTGACTATTGGTGATGATGGGGTATTAAGGATGTAGGGTCGGATCTGAGTACCCAATATTGATGGGCTTCGGGAGTTGATTCTAGAGGAGGCCCATAGTTTGCGGTATTCCATTCATCCGGGTGTCGCGAAGATGTACCCAGATTTGAGGCAGTACTATTGGTGGAGGCGGATGAATAAAGATATAGTTGGGTTTGTAGCTCGGTGCCTCAACTGTCAGCAGGTGAAGTATGAGCACCATAGACCGGTGGGTTGCTTCAACAGATAGAGATTCCGGAGTGGAAGTGGGAGCGGGTCACCATGGACTTTGTAGTTGGGCTCCCACGGACTTTGAGAAAGTTTGATGCTATTTGGGTGATTGTGGATCGGCTGACCAAGTCCGGTCACTTTATTCCTGTGTGTACTACTTATTCTTCGGAGCGGTTGGCGGAGATCTATATCCGGGAGATTGTTCGTCTGCATACTATTCCAGTTTCCATCATTTCAGATAGAGGTACTCAGTTCACATCACGATTCTGGAGAGCCGTTTAGCATGAGTTGGGTACTCGGGTGGAGTTGAATATATCATTTCACCCTCAGACGGACGGACAGTCCGAGCGAACTATTCATATTCTTGAGGATATGCTCGTGCGTGTGTGATTGAGTTTGGAGGGTCTTGGGATCAGTTTTTGCCATTGATGGAGTTTGCCTACAACAACAACTATTAGTCCAACATTCAGATGGCACCGTATGTGGCTTTACATGGTAGATGGTGTAGATCCCCGGTGGGTTGGTTTGAGCCGGGTGAGGCTAGATTATTGGGCACAGACTTGGTTCAGGATGCTTTGGAGAATGTTAAGATGATTCAGGATAGACTCCATACAACCCAGTCTAGAAAAAAGAGTCACGCAGACCAGAAAGTTCGTGATGTTTCCTATATGGTTGGAGAGCGGGTTCTGCTTTGGATTTCTCCTATGAAGGGCGTTATGAGATTTGGGAAGAAGGGGAAATTGAGTCTGAGGTTTATTGGCCCTTTTGTGATATTGAGGCATGTTGGGGAGGTTGGTTATGAGCTTACCTTACCTCCCAGCTTGGCAGGAGTTCATCCGGTATTTCATATTTCGATGCTCCGGAGGTATCATGGTGATCCATCGCACATGTTGGATTTCAGTTAAGTCCAGTTGGACAAGGATCTATCCAATGTTGAGGAGCTAGTGGCAATATTGGACAAGCAGGTTAGAAAACTGAGTTCAAAGAACATTGCATCAGTAAAGGTTTAGTGGTGGGGTCAGCCGGTCGAGGAGGCGACTTGGGAGACCGAGCAGGATATGCGCAGTCGTTACCTTTATCTTGTCACTACTTCAGTCATGTCACTATGCTCATTCGAGGACGAATGAATGTGTAAGTGTAGGAGGATATCACGACCCGGACGGTCGTCTTAAGAATTAACGCCCCGATCCCCTATTAACTGCTCTCCCTGTGTTTATTTCTGCTATTTTAATTTGTCGGGATGTTCGGTTTTAAGTTTCAGAGAGTTTTGGGACACTTAGTCCCTAAATGAGAGCTTAAGTTTTGGAAATTTGACCGTAGTTGAAACAGTGTGAAGATGGACTCAGAATGGAATTCCGATGGTTCCGTTAGCTTCGTTGGGTGATTTCGGGTTTAGGAGCGTGTTCAGATTGTGTTTTGGAGGTCCGTAGCTAATTTAGGCTTGAAATGCCGAAAGTTGAGTTTTTGAAGTTTCCGGGTCAATAGTGAGATTTTGATCCTAGGGTCGGAATGGAATTCCGGAAGTTGGGGTAGCTCCGTAGTGTTGAATGTGAAGTGTATGCAAAATTTCAGGTCATTCGGACGAGGATTGATAGACTTTTTGATCGAAAGCGTATTTCTAGAGTTTTGTAGTTCTTAGGCTTGAATCCATGGTTGATTCGTCGTTTAGATGTTGTTTTAGGTGTTTTAAGGTTTGGTATAAGTTTGGACAGTAATATTAGACTTGTTTGTGATTTTGGTTGAGGTCCCGGGGGCCTCGGGATGATTTCGGATGGTTGTCGGAAGAATTGGAAGTGGTTTGAAGCAGCTGAAGCTGCTGATATCTGTCATAACTGCACCTGCGTTAGGGTCCCGCAGGTGCGGAGCCATAGAAGTAGTAGAGCAATCACAAAATCGGAATTGGGGAGGTCCATCAGGAGCCGCAGGTGCAAGAAGGGCATCGCACCTGCGAGACCGCAGGTGCAGAAGGTCTATCGCAGAAGTGGAAAAAGGGAATTAATGAGAAGTCGCATATGCGACCTTGGCTTCGTAGAAGTGGGACTGCAGGTGCGGTGCTAGGGCGCAGATGCGGTTTAACTGGGCAGAACATATAAAAACTTGCCTTCACGAATTTAAGTTATTTTCACCTCTTTTCAAACGGGAAGAAGCCTTGGGGAGCATTTTCAAGGGAGATTTTCAGAGGACTTCATTGGGGTAAGGTCTTTGGTCCCTAAACTCGTTATTGGGGTGATGTTTATCATTTTAAACATGAAAATTTAAGGAAAATCGATGGTAATTTGGGGGTTAGGGCTTGACTAATTAGAGACCTTAAAGTGATGATTTGAGGGACCATTTGAGGTCCGATTTTGGTACTTTTGGTATGACTGAACTCATGAGAGTGTGAGGATTCTGGAAATATAAAATTTTACCTGATTCCGAGATATGGGCTTGAGGGGCGTTTTGGTCATTTTACCTAATTCTATGCATTAGCTTAGAATTTCTTCTTAGAATCAGACACTTGAAGTGTTATTTACATTATGAAATTGAATTAAATAGATTCGGGCCATTTAGAGTCGAGTACTCGTGGCAAGAGCGTGGTTTCAGATTGATTATTGAGTCGGTTCGAGGTAAGTGACTTGTCTAACCTTGTGTGGGGGACCTTCCCCTTAGGATTTGATATTGTTGATAATTGAAATACCTTGTACGTGAGGTGACGAGCGCGTACTTGTGCTAATTGTCGGAAATCCTGTTTTTCATTAAGTAATTACTAGTATGTTTTCTATCCTGTTTATTACTTGCACTATTAAGCCTGTTGTTAGCTTAGGAAATCATGTCTAAGTGATTTAATTACCTTATTTGTTCAAACTACTTTACCTGAATTCTATGCAACATGCTAGACTAGACTTACTTGTTTGCCGTAATATGGAATTTGACCTTGCTGAGTAATTTCCTGTTGCTGCTGTGTATTTATATTGGGACTACGGATGTGGGATTCCGGTAGCTCCCCCTTGTCTGTTTACATTTGGGCTACGGATGTGGGATTCCGGCAGATCCCCTTGCACAACTATATGGAACTACGGGACTACACTCGATAGATTCCTCCTGTACTGGGTATTTACATTTGGGACTATGGAACGGGATTCCGGTAGATCCCCGTGCACTTGAGTTGGACTACGGGACGGTATCCCGAGAGAACTATTAGATATGTATATTTGGAACTACAGGATGGTATCCTGGGAGATCCCCAATGGATATGACTTGGTGTTGAGCTGTATTTTCCTTTTGTGCTTACTTGCCTCAGTATAGTTGTTGTTGTTCTTTATATCTTGTGTTACTTTTACTATTGTACTTATTTATACTGCTCTATTCTACACTGTCGAACTTTATACCTTATTTAATTTCAGTAGGGCCCTGGCCTTCCTCGTCACTACCAGACCGAGGTTAGGCTTGGCACTTACTGAGTACCACTGTGGTGTACTCATGCCCTTTCTGTGCATGTTTTTCATGTGCAGATCCAGGTACATCGACTTAGACTTACCATCCTTGAGGCGAGGCAACCGTTCGGAGACTTCGAGGTATATCTGCCCGTCCGCAGACCGAGGAGTCTCTCTCCACTCTCTCTTATAGTTACAGCCCTTCTGTGTTTATTTTGTTTTAGACTATTCTGGAGTTAGAGCACTATGTAGTGATCCTTAGTTTGTGATTCGTGGGTTTCCGGGTCTTGGAAGTACGTATTGGTTTGAGAGTTAGATATTGTGTATGCCGAGCGACACTTTTAAACACTGTTTTATTACTCTAATTATGTCTTAAATTGTTTTATTTCCACAAATTTGGTTTATCTTCTGCAATTTAGGCTTACCTAGTCGTAGAGACTATGTGACATCACGATGGTTCACGGAGGCGAACCGGGGTCGTGACATGAGGCCTTCGTCCTCCTCCTGCTCAATTATCACATTGCAATCCATATTCTCGTCGTCCAGAAACAAGTTTCTCAACCCATCCAAAGCTTCTTCCTCTGCAGATCCCCATATTTTATCGGCCTAGTGAAAAGTCTGACTCAGATGTGGTACCGGCTGCTCGAAAGGGTAATAAGGACCAGTGTTGGAGGCGACCAATCATCATACTCTTACCATGTGTATGGATATCCCAGCCCAAAAGTTGTACAGTGACATTTCAACTATATAGGTAGCCCTTTGCCGGGTTCAGACCCAGACCATGCTAGTATGCTTTCTATTATGTTGCTCCACCACTTGTCCTTCTCAATTGCGTTGACATGTTCAATATGGTGATAAGTTTCTCCAC
This sequence comes from Nicotiana sylvestris, assembly GCF_000393655.2. Taxonomy (NCBI): domain Eukaryota; kingdom Viridiplantae; phylum Streptophyta; class Magnoliopsida; order Solanales; family Solanaceae; genus Nicotiana; species Nicotiana sylvestris. The sequence continues at coordinate 34,608,766 of NC_091068.1, forward strand.
CCAGCCTTCTTCTATTCTCGATAACTGGGATAGTTTGACTGGTGTAAATGGGGTTACTTCTATCTCCATGAATGATTACTTCCTAATGGTTCCATTCAAACTTCACGGCTTGGTGTAGAGTGGAAGCCATGGCCCCAGCGGCATGTATCCAAGGTCGACCCAATAGAATATTGTATGTAGCTGATATGTCTAGTACTTGGAACTCAACATCAAACCAAATTGGTCCCATCTGCAAACAAAGGTTAATCTCCCCAATTGTGGCCCTTTGAGACCCATTAAATGCTTTCACGTTCGTACTTCCTGCCCTTATCTCATGGAAATCTTTGCCCAACCTTTTCAGAGTAGTCAATGGGCAAATGTTGAGGCTTGAACCTCCATCTATTAGGACCCTAGCAATGAATTTATCTTCAAATTGTATCGTGATATGCAGTGCCCTGTTGTGACTTAACCCTTCAGGTGGTAGTTCATCCTCGTAGAAGGCGATCTTGTGACTCTCTAGTACTTGCCCTACCATGTTGGCCATTTCTTCGCTAGTGATATTGTTGGGAACATAAGCTTCATTCAACACCTTCATCAGGGCATTCTTATGCGCCTCTAAATCTTGCAATAGTGATGGGATAAATATCTGGGCGAGGGTTTTGTTTAAATGATCGACGACAAAATATTCCATCACCTCCACTTTCCTCCAAAGATAGTTCGGTCTGGTTTCACTGACATGTTGTTTGGTAGCAGCCTCCTTGCTGGATCCTCCTAAATTTTCAGGTGTATAGATCCTTCCAGTTCTGGTCATTCCCTATGCGGCACCAGATTCTTCCATCTTTGCTTTTCCTTTTCACCTAGCTTCGGTGACGTAATCACAAGGTATGGTGTTTGACTTGAAAGGAGGCATGGTTGCTACTGTCACTGTGAAAGGTGTGGCCACTTCTACCTCAAATGGAACATGTGTGGGTGTAGGTGGTGTTACTTCTACCTCAAATAGAACCGATGTGGTTACCTCAACTTAACTAGCGGCTGTACCTGGACCACAATAACATTGAGAATAACTGTGGGTTTCTTAGGATCATCGCCCTCTTTGATAAGTCCAATTGATCCCTTGGGGTCCCATTCCTCGTCAGTTTCTATCATATTGATCCATTCGCCCCTACGATTTGAAAGAGGATTGTTGCGGACGTTGGATGCAGCCTCCTTTGCTTGTATGACCTTGTTATCAATCAATGTCCGGCACTCGTCAATGGTGTGCCCCTTCATACCGGAATGATATGCACAGGTTTTATTCGAGTTGACCCATTGATATGAATTCTCCATTGCCACAGCGGGAATAGGGATGACATAACCGGCAGCCCTCAACCTTTCGTATAGTTGGTCGATGGGTTCGGCAATAGTAGTGTACTGTCTGGGTGGTTTGCGATGAAAATTAGGTCAGGATTTCTGGTAATTTGGACGAGCTGGAGGTGAATGGTAGTAGGATGGTTGGGTGTTATAAGTGTGATAGGTGGTGGCAGGTTGAGAGTATCTAAGAGGTGAGGGTTGGTATGTAGGTGGAGGTGTTTGGTATGTGAGTGGAGATTTTGGGCCTTGGGCCACCATTACTTCCCCTACTTCTTTCTTCTTTGATATGCCATCAGATTGCAATGTTTTGTTTGTGGCCTGCAGTGCCTCAAAATTTGTTACCATCCTGCTTTTAATGCCCCCTTTAATCCTTTCTACGAGTTTGATGATATCGGAGAACTTATGATTCTCAATAACTATTAGCCTTTCATAATACTGTGGGTCCTGTGCTCGAACAAAGAACTTGTTCATCTGTTCCTCGTCTAATGCCGGTCTGACCTTGGCTGCTTTTGACCTCCACAGAGTAGCATACTCGCAGAAAGTTTCAGTTGGCTTCTTCTTTATGTTCTGGATATAGAAGACATCTGGTGCATTCTCCGTATTGAACTTGATCCTGTCCATAAAGTCTGATGCCATGCTCATCCAATTGGCTCATTTCTTAGATTTTGGATTATGTACCAGGACATGGCATCTCCAATAAGACTTATCATGAAGAGCTTCATTCAATTCCTTTCGTCCTTTCCGACCCCCACGAGCTTTCAGAATAAATTCTCAAATGAACCTTAGGTTCACTTGCTCCATCAAACATTTCGAACTTGGGAGGTTTGTAATCCTCTAGCAGTTCCACATCTGGTTGTATGCATAAATCCTCGTAGCTCAGACCTTCTATCCCTTTTCCTCCTTCAACATCCTGAACTCAGCTTGTCAATTTCTTGAGCTCCCCGGCCATGTTCTTGATGATCAGGTCCTTCTCTGCGGATTCTGGTGTATAGGAGAGTGGTTGAGTGGAGTGAGGTAGTGTTTCCACGTATATGGGGTTGTTTTAGTGGGTGCCAGGGATTTGGGTGTAGTGGTGATCATTTGTGGAGTTTTGAGGATCGGGAATAGGGTGTGGTATGTTTTGAGAAGTGGGTAAGTAGTGGTTTATGGGTATTGGGTTGGTTGGTGATGGTGTTGTGGAGGAGTTGGTATCGGTAGAGGATTGGGGTTTTGAGGTGCTGTGGTGTATTGATGGGTGCGGGAGGATTTTGTGGACGTTGGTTTGGCGTCTTTTGAGGAGGTGCTGGTTTTAGAACATATTGTTGGTTAATGTCTGGGACGTTTAGAGTGAGGGAGAGGTTTACCAAGTTACGGACCTGCTCAAGTTCTCCTTGTAACTCCAGTATTTTCTACTCTAATCGTAGGACCAAGTCATTCTGGGCCGGAGTACTCCGACCGTTTGAAGTTTCGATGTTCTCAGCATTTTCTTTTTGGATACCACTCAAATCATCCATTTTAGCTTTTCATCTGCTTTTCAGATTACTCAGAGAAGGAGGAGGTGGGGGGCCTCTAGATCTGGTGTGATATGCTGATGATGCCAGTATGTGCGAACCAACCTTAGGGGATGGGAATAATAAAAATAAAGAAAAACAAAAAGTAAACAAGTCAGTAAGGATTCTAAAAGTGTTTGCAGTATTTAAACACATATTGCGAGAATGTAAACTCGCATCTTAATTTGGGAGCCTCATTGTGCCCGAGGTAGGCCTAATGACAAATAGATTTGGAGAATTTCAGTGCCAATAATTGCCTCATTTCATTAATGTAAAAATAGATGAGTCTAAAACGACACTAAATAAGATAAGTCACTAATGACACTTGGCCTTATTACATTTGAAAAAAGCAAATAAATCTAATCTACTTGGTCTCAGAAGGACCTTCAGGCTGGATGCTCTTGTCGACCAGATTCCCCAGTTTGTGCAGGTTCAGCAGTAGGTATGCCCTTGCGAAATGTCCTCCTTCGCTTCCTTCAGTGTTCTGGCAATTAGTGACTCTCTTCCTCATTTTCCCTCCAATTCCATCAGACTGTACTCTAGATATTCTGATCTTTCGCTGGATTTAACTGCCATCTCTCTCCATTTATTGATTAGTTCCATATTGGTCGTGTGTCGCTCCAGGTGCTCGGCCTTGGACTCGTGAACTTTTTTGTGCAGTTTGTTATATTTTACCTATGCTTCGGCAACTTCATCTATGACCTTATTTCCTGGATCAACCCTTGGCTCGAACATTCCTGCTATGTTATCCTCTAACCATGATGAGTACAAGTACACATGACCAGCATGATATCGATCTGGCTCGATGGTGTCCTTTTCCATGATAATTTTCAAATGCCATATGTGCTGAGCTTCACATTTGTATGGGATGTCATCATCCTGAAAATCTGCCCTGTAGTGACTCATTTTAGCAACCTGTGGTATGACCTGCTTCCTACCTACCTGTCTTGTAACCTTGAGGGGAGCATAAGGGTATATGCCCCTTAACCCGATCAATACCAAGTGTGGAAAATCCCTAGATCTGATGATGAACTCGTCGGTAGGGAACTATTCGAACATCCATTGAACCTAATCCTCGGTCACATTACTGAAAAACTACACCCACCCTATAGCATTTTGGGTTGAACAAACCTGTCTGGGATATAAGTCATTCTCTTAGGATGATGGAAAGTTATGTGATCATTCCACGGCCTTCACTGAAGCTCTTGACAGTATTGACCTTTTTGGAGATGCTCCAACAACCAAACTTGTAATAGCAGATTACAACCTTCGAAGTATTTGTACCCTTTCTGACAGCGCTCCAAAGCCCGATATATGTCTGCTATGATCATATGGACAATGATATATGTTTTCCCCTTGATCCCGTCCATCAAGGTTTTGGCTACCATGGCCAGCTAGTGTGGATTTTGTCCCCTTGGATCGGGAATACTAACATACCCAAGAAACAGATGATGAACATAAAAACCCTACGGTGGATCCAACCCAAGGAAGTGATGGAGAATTCGTTATCAAAAATATGATAAGATTTGCTGTGACCATATCGTTCATAGAGGAAGCCGAAGGGTATGTAGGAATTTTCAGGCACTCCAAGTCATCATTCTTCTTTAGTCCCATCATCTTCAGAAATCCCCTAGTAGAGCAATTTTTCGGTACCAATAAACCAGGACTATCCCAAGGTAGCGCAGCGAATCCCCCTATTTCTTCCAAGAGAAGGGTCATTTCTATGTTTCCAAAGCGAAACACGGCTCTTTCTTTGTCCCAGAACATTGTGGCAGCTTCGATCAACATGTTGTTTTGTTGAAGGCCCAATAGAGAAGGTAAATTTCCCAAGACCCTTTTCACATGATTCTTATCACTTGGTGGAAGATCCTTCCACCAATCTAGCAACAATGGTGGCATGTTACGGACCATGCCGAACCTGGGGACCTCGTGTGTCATTTTCTGCAAAAAAATATGGTTAGGCCATTTCTCCCTCCAGATCCGACTATTTATACAACAATGATTAGCATATTGTCACTTATTTCTCCAAAATTAAAGCATATAATCGTGGTTTCGTCCGTTAGGATTATAGAAAATCCGATGAACTTTTGGACGAGGCTTGTCATAAAGGGTTATTATGTGGACAACATAATAACCCGACTAGGTTGACTATGATGCATGTACAATTAATCAGCGTAAGGTTTCTAGGAGGTCTAGACTAGTACCCTCAAGTGGACAAATTGAGCGGGAAAGTCACGAAACCATCGACTGCACCGCTGATTGACTAGTTTCACCGCAAATACGCCTTTCCGAATTTTAAAAGGGTTACATATAGGAAGCACACAAACACTCATCAAGCGTTGCTATAGGATTGATTACGCACGAGTGGAATATGATGTCGAGCATGATATATGCAACAATAAATAACATGTTGTCACGTATTTGCACGTTAAAATGATAAATGTGGTATTTAATAATTAAAAAACATTTAAGAAAGAAAACAAGGAGACAAGTCAGTTTCTGTAATAAAGGAAATCATAAATGCTTAAAAAATAGGCAATTAAATCCAAATAAGGGGGAAAGGGAGAGGGTGCACATGTATTAACAAAAATAAAGCATGCTTAAGACTAATTCAAAAAAACAAGTTTGTTATGGTAAGAGCCTAAAATATCCCCAATAGAGTCGCCATGCTGTCGCGCCCCCTTTTTCCTCATAGAGTCTGGGTTTTGACATTTTAGGGACAACTCCTGTCCTTTTGGGAATTGGGTATGAGATTTGAAGAGTCTCAACTAAACGGATTGAGGTGCGTTAGGGAGCCTAGAACAAATAACTCGAGTACATTACCAGAGATTATATAAGGGCTCAAAATTACCTTGAGGGGAAGGTGTTAGGCACCCCTCGAAGTTCACAACGGTAGGTCCCAACCAAATTTAATTTAAGCGAATTAGTCTTATAAGCAGATACACAAACAGATATTACTTTAAAATAAGGAGTAAAGGGGTCCTAGTTTTTTTCGCCTATAGGATCACTTCTGTGCAATACTTGGTAATCGTCTCCAAATTGGGGTGCTACACATAGCATTAGCACACATGTCATCATATCCTTTACTACCAGATTACCCTCACCTTAATTTTTACCTAAGCGTTCTAACAACACAGAATACGTATCCTATGCATGCACTACCCGTCCCTTACTTGTGGCCCTGGAGGTGTTTAGGACATCTATTTAAGGTGGTTCTAGACTCTCCTATGTTGTTTAAAAGGAGAAAACTAAGAGACAAACAAAAGTCAAATAGGACTATCACATGAAGATGCAATTAAGAGGGCTCATAATTACCTCCACAAATAGACAAAACATGTGCACGCCATTCATCAAATAGTTTTAATAATATTAGGAGTCCTATAGGCAAGATATCAAAATGAGTACAAGAAAAGTATACAATAGTTTTATTTAGGCAAGGCATTGAGCACCTATCAGTTTGCCTACTGATTTCTTTATCACTTACTGAATCTTAGAACATTTCAAGCAACAAGGAAACCACAATTTTAAACCCAGAATTTAATTGTCCTACAGGCTTGCCTAAGTGATAACTGGCAGAATCCTATTGACATGGTATCTAAACGGTAATCAGACCATACTTTATAAACTGGTGATTTAATAGGCAGATTTTATCCTTTAGACCCTACAAGCATGCTTTCTAAGTGCTGAAACTGATCACAAGCTTTATTTTGTGACACAGAAAACTGATTTTATACACATTCCCTATAGGCATGCTACCTAAATTGTCAAAACTAATTTTAAACATGATTTCCTATGGACAGGATATCTAAGTGAGCAGAATGTTATACTTAGTTGATAACTAACAAAAAAGATCCTATAGGCATGGTTTCTAATGCACATTGAGACTTGAGGATATGCATGAACATGAATCTCGATACAGAATTGAGAAACGCCTTAGAAGCAGGATTTCTAGTGATGCAAAGTATGAAAATTGAGGATTTTAAAGAATGAGATTAAGTCCTATAAACATGGTTTCTAATACATATGAGTAAACAATCATCACAGCAATCTAAAGGCATAATTTATACTACATATAAATAAACACAACAACCCTATAGTCATGATTTCTACCTGATCCCAACAAAGATATATGATAATCCCTCCCAACTTTACTAATAACCCCGATATCTATTTTTACAAAGATTATTATTACAAACCAATATAAATGAATTACATAATGAAAATCACTATACTATAGGGAGCCTTCATAGGCCCAACATCAGCCTGGAACCAAGCCTTCAAATATAGCACCTTTGAGCATAGTGGTAGCCCATCCATAACACATTAAGTTGGTTCCTGGTGTGTCAAAGTTCCCAAGGTCCTCAAGGACCCCGGGCAATGCTTACACTAGGATCAGATGTTCAACAAAATTTCACAAAGGATTGGAGAGCCAACCCAATGTGTCAGAGTTCAGAAGAGTCTCATGGACCCTTATAAGTAGTGCTCACACTGGGGGTGGCAGGACCCTAGTTAACTAAGATTAAGAGTTGGAAAACAGTACACAAGGATGGGGGTAGTTTTATGAAACAATTTATTTTCAGAAGTAAAAAAGGTTTCAAACAGAATAGGACCATGTTTGAATAGATTGATTTAAACTTAGTTACCAGTAGTTAAGCAAACAGGAACACTGAAATCATAGACAGAATAGAGTCACAAACGAGGTTTCACATTGCTAGAGCTGATTTAGTCTATTAACTATTACCCAAATGGAATCATATAGACATGCATTCAACAGATAGGAACATGGTAAGGCAAATGACTAATCAGACAACCATACAGAAAAGATAGTGATAATCTAGAGCACATTATTTTGAAAGAAGTACAGAGAAATCATGAGTTGATCTGGAGCATGCTAAGCCAAACTATCAACACATAAAGCAGTACAAGAATTGGGTCATGCTAGTTGAGAAATGGGTAAATAAGTGTCATGGGTTAAACATGAGCATGTTGTCATATAGAACAAGATAGGATCTAAGTCATGCTGGTTAAGAGAAACATAGGGTAGAATAGAAGCATGTTAACCACACAGCCACATGGGACAAGACTAAAGCATACTAGTTAAAATAAGTAAGAAGCACATAATGAACATGCATAGGTTGGAGTTCAGGGTGATAATTATATAAGTCATATAGAATAGGAGCTAAAGCATAGTAGTTGAGAAAGAGATGGCTGAGAGGAAAGTATCAAAGTAGAAGTGTATTGAGACACATAGCACATGGAAAGATTATGGAAGCAAAAATAGGGGCATACCAGTTATGAGATAGAAAACAGGAAGGTGAAGGAAAGTTGAATCCAATAGCCTAGCCTTGGCTTTCAGCCGGCTAGACAGTGCAACAAACACAAGTAATAGAGAGAATTACAATGGAGAGTGTGTGTGAATAAGAGTTTGAGCGTGTTTTGTATCTTCCTCAGTGTGTTTGTGTGTCAGAACAATGAAAGGCTTTTATAGCATACAATGGAGCAAACAAATAAGGTAGGAAATCAATTGCACATAAATAAGGCAATGAGATCAGTCAATCGGTCAATTAGGGCTAACATGAATTAATTAATAAGCAGAATTAAGTAAGTATCCCTTAAATTAAGGAGAATCTCGCATGGAGTAAATCAGCAGACAAGATTAAGGTTTAAATAAGGTAAGTAGTAAGTCCTAAGATCAATCAAAACACAGAAATCATATCAGTAGAGGAATTAAGGGAGGTAGTACCAATTATTAATCACGTATAAGGAAAGAACGGGTAAAAATCCTATAAGGAAATATCAGTTTTAAAGGGAAGCACAATTTCAAATCCTAATTAGGTAGGTAAATCAATTAATACGTTAATTCACAAAGCTAGGTAAGCGGGCAAAACATTATAACCAACAGTCAGATAATTGAAAACCCTAAGGTGTAAAGCCATAGAGATGAAACTCCAGTAAAATCAGTCAAAACAACAAAGAAGAAAATCAGAGTTGCAAAATGCCTAAACGTTTAAAACATTTTGCAGAAATCTCTTAGAAAAATCGAAACCCTAGCTTTTAGGAAAAAATAAAATCGGTTGACAATAATAGTAAAACAGAAAAATCTTAAAGGAAAAATAGTAGACAAATGCAAAACCCTTCAGATCTAAAGAGATCTAACAGATTCAATAAAAAATAACTAAGTTTATATTAAAAATGAATAGAGGTGGAAAATCTAGTTTGAACCAGAGGTTTGAAGTCATGAAAATATGAAATTGATAGTACTCACATACATAGGGTTGAATATAGGCGGATTAATCGAAAAGATGAGAGAATCACAAAAATGATTCCATATCCGCTTGGGAATCAAAGGGATTTGAGAGGAGTTTTGAGTGACGACGCTCTAGGGTTTGAGAGCTTCTGAGAGAGAAGAGAAGAGTAGAGGATTCAGAGGCGGGGTAATTGAGAGAATGTGTAGGGTTTGGGGGTCGTTGGATTAAAAAAGGAAAGGGCTAACGTGGACCGTTGATCTGAGAGATCAACGACCACGATTATAGGAGGTTCTGGGTCGGGTAAGGGTTATTTAGTTTAGGCTGAGGCAGATTAGGCTAGGATTTTATGTAATTGGGCTGGTGTAATTGGGTTGGGTCCAAAAATGATTAAGGAAAAGGGGCTATTATTTAAATACCCAATTAACTTAATAAAATAATTTTATAAAATAACTTATAAATGATAAAAAAAACTTTTGTGCATAAAAATGATTTAAAATAATCACTTAGTATCATAAAAATATAAAAGGTTGTTTTCTTAGGAAATAAGGTAATTATGCACACATGGGCTATTATTGCAAAGCTATTGCAATTATAACTCTAACATGTACATATGGCTATTTATGAAATAATCAAGGCTTAGAATACATATAAGATAATAAAATTAAGAAATAAAAGTATCATAAAATGTTTGTGATGCAATTAGTAATTATTTGGATAATAAAATGCAAGAACAAATTAGTTAAAGTCCTTTTTAAAATTACAAAAAATTATGGAAAAATGATGGTTGATGCTCATGCCCTATTTTATAAGTATATATGCATTTTTAAAATATATTAAGGAAAAAGTGGGTATCAACATGCTTCTCATCAGTTGAAGCCCCATGAGAAGAACTACCCTGTTCATGATTTTGAGTTGGCTTCCATTGTTCACGCGTTGAAGAATTGGAGGCATTATCTCTATGGCGTGTCTTGTGAGGTGTTTACTGATCATCATAGCCACCAGCACTTGTTCAAGCAGAAGGATCTCAACTTGAGGCAGCGGAGATGGTTGGAGCTTCTAAAGGACTATGATATCACTATCTTGTACCATCCAGGGAAGGCCAATGTAGTGGCCGATGCCTTGAGTAGGAAGACGGTGAGTATGGGCAGTTTGGCGTTTATTTCTGTTGGGGAGAGACCTCTTGCAGTTGATGTTTAGGCCTTGGCCAATTGGTTTGTGAGGTTGGATATTTTGGAGCCCAGTTGGGTCTTAGCTTGCGTGATTTCTCGGTCTTCCTTATTTGATAGCATCAGAGAGCGCCAGTATGATGATCCTCATTTGCTTGTCCTTAAGGATAGAGTTCAGCACGACGATGCCAGAGATGTGACTATTGGTGATGATGGGGTATTGAGGATGTAGGGCCGGATATGTGTGCCCAATGTAGATGGGATTCGGGAGTTGATTCTGAAGGAGGCCCATAGCTCGCAGTATTCCATCCATCCGGGTGCCGCGAAGATGTATCAGGATTTGAGGCAGCATTATTGGTGGAGGAGAATTAAGAAAGATATCGTGGGATTTGTAGCTCGATGTCTCAATTGTCAGCGGGTGAAATATGAGCATCAGAGATCGAGTGGCTTGCTTCAGTAGATAGATATTCCATAGTGGAAGTGGGAGCGGATCACCATTGATTTTGTAGTTGGACTCCCATGGACTTTGAATAAGTTCGATGTTATTTGGGTGATTGTGGATCGGCTGACCAAGTCCACGCACTTCATTCCTATGGGTACTACCAATTCTTCAGAGCGGGCAGAGATTTATATCCGAGAGATTATCCGCTTGCATGGCATCCCAGTTTTCATCATTTCAGATAGAGGTACTCAGTTTACTTTGTAGTTTTGGCGGGCCGTGCATTGAGAGTTGGGTACTCAGGTTGAGTTGAGCACATTTTTTCACCCTCAGACGGATGGGTAGTCCGAGTGTACTATTCAGATATTGGAGGACATGTTGCGCGCTTGTGTCATTGATTTTAGGGGATTAGTTTCTACCGCTCACGGAGTTTGCTTATAATAACAGTTATCAGTCGAGTATTCAGATGGCTCCATATGAGGCTTTATATGGGAGACAATTTAGATCTCCAATTGGTTGGTTTGAGATGGGTGAGGCTAGACTTTTGGGTACAGACTTGGTGCAGGATGCTTTGGACAAGGTGAAGGTAATTCAGGAGTGGCTTCGTATAGCACAGTCGAGACAAAAAAGTTATGCTGACAGGAAGATTCGTGATATGTCTTAGATGGTTGGGGAGAAGGTTCTACTGAAGGTTTCACCCATGAAGGGCATTATGAGATTTGGGAAGAAGAGTAAATTGAGTCCTAGGTTCATTGGGCCTTTTTAGGTGCTTCGGAGGATTGGGGAGGTGGCTTATGAGCTAGATTTTCTACCTAGCCTGTCGAGTGTACATCCGATATTTCATATTTCTATGCTCCGGAAGTATATTGGAGATCCGTCTCATGTTTTGGATTTCAGCAAGGTTTAGTTAGACAGTGATTTGACCTATGATGTGGAGCCAGTGGCTATTTTGGAGCGTTAGGTTCGAAAGTTAAGATCCAAGGATATAGCTTCAGCGAAAGTGCAGTAGAGAGGTCGACCCTTGGAGGAGGCCACTTGGGAGACCGAGTGGGAGATTGGAGCAGATATCCTCACCAATTTGAGGCTTCAGGTATGTTTCTTGACTCGTTCGAGGACGAACGTTTGTTTAAGAGGGGGAGGATGTAACGACCCGACTGGTCATTTCATGAGTTACTGCTCCATATCCCCATTTCTACTTCTTTATGTGTTATTCAGCTACATTTTATCGTATCGCCTTGTTTGGTTCAGGTTCGGAGTGGGGGTGTAGAGGAATATGACACTTAGTATATTTAGAGTAAGCTTAAGTTGGAAAAGTCAACTGGGTGTTGAGTTTTGTGTAAAAGGTCTCGGATGTAAATTCTGATGGTTTAGATAGCTTCATCGGGTGATTCGGGACTTAGGAGCATGATCGGAATGTATTTTGGAGGTCCGTGATAGATTTAGGCTTGAATTGGCGAAATTGGAGTTACTGGTTGGTAGTGAAATTTTTGATATCGGGGTCGGAATAGAATTCCAGGAATTGGAGTAGGTCTGTTGTGTCATTTTTGACGTGTGTGCAAAATTTCAGGTCATTCGGATGAGGTTTGATAGGTTTTTGGATCAGTTGCAGAATTCGGAAGTTTTAGAATTCTTAGGCTTGAATCCGAGGGTGATTTGGTGTTTCGATGTTGTTTAGAGTATTCTGAAGGTTGGAATAAGTTTGAATAGTAATATGTGACTTGTTCATGTTTTTGGATGAGGTTCCGGGGGCCTTGGGATGATTTCAGATGGTTATCAGAAAGTTTGGAAATTGGAGAATGCAATTGAAGTTGCTGGTTCTGTCATAACCGCACCTGCTGTTAGGGGACCACAGGTGCGATGATTGCAGAAGCGAGGAAAAGCCGCAAATGCAGTTGGACATCGCAGAAGCAGAAGCTGAGGGAAGAGTTAAGGCAATTTTTAACATGTTTTGCATTCAATTATATGTTATAAAACTAAGTAGTGTTGCAACAAAGTTTTATTTTGAACAAAATCAATTTTAGGAATGATTTTTTTGGAAGGATAAAGCGGAAGAAAATGCCATGTTACTAGTGGAATTTGAACCTTTTATCTAAACAAGTGTGTGGATAGTGAACTCGTGTTAGAAAGGATATGTGATTGTTATGGTTAAGCAAATTAGTCAAATTAGTGGAACGACGTAATTTCGAGAAATGACGGAGGAGGAGGAAGAGAGAAGTACCGGAAAGAGAGCTGGAGCTTCACTTGGAAGAGCAGAAAACAGTACTTTTGGGCTAGCCACTAAAATTACTTTTGGGCTATAAAATGTGTCTTGTAATTTTGGGCTACTGAATGTTATAGGTTTGGCCCGAGTGACTATAAATGATATTTGCTCTATATTATCCATTCTCTTCCGTAATAGATGACTTACTAGAGTGAAACAGAAGCTTTACGAAACCCCCAGAAAAGTAAATACACTTTGACGTACGTTACATATCAATCAAACATGTCTATTTATTAAGCCCTTTGATTGGTTAACATAAACTTGTTTAAGCTTTCAAATTAAAGCCAATCTATTGCACAGGTCAACCTTAAGCAATAGTAGGCCACAGAGTACACGTTGTTCCACCTTTTTCCTCTTTGAATTGTTCTTATGTTCCTTGCTATCTCTATTCTATAATATATGTCCTCGTTATTTCTTCAACAACAACAACAACAACCCAGTATAATCCCATTTAGTGGGGTCTGGGGAGGGTAGTGTGTATGCAGACCTTACCCCTACCCTAGGGTAGAGAGACTGTTTCCAAATAGACCCTCGGCATCCTTCCCTCCAAGAACTTCCCACCTTGCTCTTGGGGAGACTCGATCTCACAACCTCTCGATTGGAAGTGGGGGTTGCTTACCATCAGAGCAACCCCTCTTGTCTAGATATTTTCAGGAGACACAATCCTAAAAAAAAAAGGAAATTCTCTTTGTGTGTGTATTTATGTTGATTATTTTTGTCATTTACATGTCACACTTCCCATGTGCCATTTGAATCTCAAAATTAAGTTCTTTTTGACGTCAATCTTTTTGTTTACTTTTATATATTGTTCAAATGATGGTTATCAAGAACCATTCTTTATGTTATATATTCTTTTTGCAGGAAAATAAAATGGGAGAGATGTCTTGTAAACTGCTGTTGCAAATTATCGTATTTGTCTCAGTATTGTATCCTAAAGCATTGGTAAATGTAATGATTCTAAAGAAGTGAAGGAATGGTTTTGTTATCAAGAATGCGTGGACGCCTACCAGAATTTCTACGATCCGGAGCTTCTTAATTTTAAAATGATTGAAGAAAAATGCAAAAGGGGTGAAAGTTGTATCCATGTTCACCAGATCCTGATACAAAGAAGAGAGAAATCCATTATCCAAGAGAGGAATAGGCATCCATAATATGCTTATTAGTACTGACTATATATTATGCAAAATTATATACAACTGGCTGAAACTTCTGTACTGTTTCATTAAAGAATTTAGTATGTTAGAGAAGTGATATAAGTATTTATAAAATAATATGAGATGGCAATCCATATCATGAAAGAGAGAAATAGACATCAATATATATCTTTATTATAGCGCATTAATTTGTTGAACAACAACTTAAGCTAGCCCTAATGGCAGAACTTTTGACCACAAGGGTAAGGGCAATCTGTGTTCTGAAATCCACTCCCTTCATAGAACCAGTCTCCAACAGCTATTGCAATTGGCTGCAATAACGCGCGAGTTAATTAGTCTTACTGTTATATTGGAGAAACACAGGATATTGTTAAAAATTGAAAGAAAAAAAAAAACAAAAATGACCTTGTTACATAATGTTGGAGAGTTGTTGTACAACCAATAAACTTGTGTTTCTATGATATTGTGGGAATGGCAGGAGATTATGAAATATCCTATATTCGATGAACTTCCTCCTAATCCATTTAGCACATTTAAGAACTTCAACCTGTATTCTATAAATAAAAATAAAAAGATAGATAAATAGATAATGTGTATATACATATATTCAGTGCCTCTTGATATGTATCAGAAAATTTTGATCAACCCCATCAAATTAGAGATACTGACCATAAAGAATATTGAGTTGACTAGTTGCACATTCACTTATATGATTCTTGCAACTATCCCAAATACCTCGAGGATCAGCATCCTTGGGAACAAATTAAAGCTGTTGTTGATCTAATTTTCAAGAATTCAAAGGCAAAATCATTTTTAAATTAAAAGGAAATAAAAGAAAGCAACAATCTGTAAATTAAAGTTGGTAATCTTAGGATTATTTGTCTGACCTGCCAGGAATCGTGGGCCGAATTAATGATGAAAAGTGGTGTTCGAATATGTTGTGCTGCATACTGAGGGAAGAAGATCTACACATTTATCAAATTAAGGGTATTATTTTTGAGAAAAAATCATATGGTAAAAGGGCCAACAATAATAGAATATCTCTTACCAAACTTGGGTTTAACATTGTGGAGGTGCAAGATAGTGACAGGTTGATGATAGACCCCTAAATATTCAAAAGAATGAAGAACTGCTATCCTATATTAGGGGTTAATAATAATAGAAGAATTACTGTCCTATATTAGGGGTTAATAGTAATAATTAAATACAACTTAATCGACGAGTCTTACATGCAACGACACAACTCTCTCATATAGCTCTTTAATCTCCGGTTTACCAGCGATAGTGTTTCTGCATAAACTCATACAAAAGTTAGCTACAAAAAAGCAACACATGAAAGTTGTCAAGATTCATATAATATAATACTTACACATTAATAAAGAAACCAGCATCACAAATGCATTTTACTCTAGCATCTATTGGGAGGAAATATCTGAACTTGTCACAATTCAGAATTGCAGCCAACCCTACCCTCCCGCTGAAGTTCCGCTCAAGATAGCCTACCATAAAATAAATGTTGTATTTTTAAATTTCAGCCACTTACCAAGATATAAACCCACCAGTAAAATAAAAAAAGGAAAAATTAATCGTACATTTTTAGCATGTGACATTCCTTTAGCTAATAATTCCTCCACTATCGCCTTGAAAATTCTTGCCCCTCTATAGTGTAGATTAGTTGCCTGATACAATTAATTAGCATATTCCCTGTTAGGAACCTGAATATAAAATATGTAACACTTACAATATAGAGATTTTTTACTTACTAAATCAACTTCTTCAATATTACCCGTAAAAGATGTCCCCGTCGCACTACTTAACTTTGACTATGTTCCAATTAGAGAAATCTAAAAAGTTTGACATTTAATTAGGAGTTGATATTAAATTTTTAGAGAGGAAAAGATATATATGTGCAACTTAGTAGTATATACTTATATACCAGGATTCATGTCAGGGTCGTTGCTTAGAACTCCGGTGAAAGAACCGTTCAGAGGCATTCTTTTGGAAGATCCGATTGGCTCATTAGTACGATTGAGGCATTCTGAAACAATCGAACACCATCCACCTCCCTAAAAAAAAAATTTAGAGTTGGAGATTAATTAGAAAACAAAAAAATATTACTAATAATTTTAACCTCAAGGTGAAGAAGCCAATTCTGAACTCCCGAGCCAGTTCCACTGTGGAAACGGAATGCTGGTGCACTTCCATCCAAATAAACTGGCATATATTGAGAAAAAACATAAATTGTGTAAGAATATTATATAATATTTTAATATATAATTAATCCACTAGTATCTTAAGAAAGATAATTCTCACCTGCTTCCTTTTCCATCGCAGTTTCAAGAATGGTTATATTGACAACGAGCGTTTTGAGGGCTTCTGTTCGGTAAATACTCAACAGGAGAACTATTGAAACAAAAACGATTGTTAATTGTTTATTCCTTATTTATTACTAACTTTAAGTGTTGCACAAACTTAGAAAAAGAAAAGAAAAAGAGACTAGCTCAGTTTTTTATGATTGGCAATAGTACTAGATTACCAAACAGTAGTGCGTATATTGACGCCATGAGCGTTGGGAAGTGAACTTTTGCTTACGGAGCAAATTAATAAGAAGAAGATAAAGAGTGAGGAATATATGGTCTCTTGCAAAGAATTTAGGGGTGGTTGGGTAAGGATGTACAAGAATAATGTGGAATAAGGTATATTAGTAATGTATGAATTAGTAATGCATGTCCTAGTAATGCAAACATTAGTCACTACAAAAAAATGCCAAATTTGCGGCGGTTTTATTGAGGCGGTTTTTATAACCTCCGCTGTCTATAACAAATTGTGGAGATTTATTTACCCCGCAAATATATTAAATTTGCGGCCCTCCGCAATCAGCCCAATGTTTCCCTCGTTTTTTAATCGTTTCCCTCTCTTTTTCCCCCAAACCCCTTTCTCATTTTCACTTTTTTCATTTTCAGAAACCCACTCTCAGTTAATCACTTAATCAAAAATAGCCGAACAAAACTTAATCTCTTCCATTTCTTCTTCATTTCCTACGATTTCAAGCTCTCTGCTTTTCTTCAGCGCCTCATCTTTCTTCAGCGCCTCCTCTGTTGCAAAATGAAAGAGATATGAAAGAAAACTTCAGATTTATCAATCAATTGGATGTAAGTTTATTTGATTTTGCTCTTTCATACAAATTCCTCTTCGATTTTGCTTTGATTTTGCTCTTTCAGTCTTTGAATTTGCTTTTTTGTCTTTCTTTCTTCATGCATGTGGGTTTTTAGTTTATTTTCTCTGTTAATTTGGTAGAATCGGTGTATTTTGAAGAAATTTGGTAGAATCGGTGTATTTTGAATCGGCAAAAATTTGGTAGAATCCGCAGAAATTTGGTAGAATCCGCAGAAATTTGGTAGAATCGGTGTATTTTGAAGAAGGACATAACACTCTTTGCTGAAATCGAGATGCAAGTCCTCTTTCTCCTTTCACATTAGGTTCTAAAATTTAGGTTTTTTGTGTATTTTGTAGGTTAATTTCTGTGATTGATGTCTTAATTGAAATATTTCCTTTTGCTTGTGTATTTTAGAACTCCTGGGGACCTTCAGAGAAGACGCAATTGTCGTCGGCTGCTTTCCCTCTTTCTGCTCTACTTTGTGTTTGAATCAGTCTCAAGGTACATTTTTTGTTTTTTTGCAGGTTCTGGGCATTTCAGTTCAGGATAAGTTTGTGAATGGTCATTTAATTGTTCGTTCGTGGTCTGGTATAATCCTCTCTTTATTTGAGCACCTAGATTCTGTTTTCTTTGTGGTATCTGCTAATAGTGGTAGAAGCACTGAATTTCTCGAATCTTTGTTATTTAACTGTCTCCTGCCAAGAAAGATTATGTTCGGAATTCTTCTGCATACCAGGCATCAATAGCAATTGTTGTTATATTCGTAACATTTGGTTCTTCAGTATACAGAATTCTTGATTAGTACTACTATGTACTGGAAAATTTAGTGAAGGAAGCTGAATTTAAGCTGTTACTTTTGTCATTTTCTAATAATTTAAGGCATTATCAGAGAATATCAGCTCAGACATCTACCTCCATCTTCCTATATTGAACGGATTGTTGCATTTTGCTGATGTTTGACTCTATGTCCAAATAGTTTCTGCCTTGCTCGTCCACCATTATTAATGTTTCATGTCGTCTTTCTTTTGCTATTTTTGTTGTCATGTGGTATCAATTAGAGTTCACTTATGTACTAGGAGCCGATTGAATTATCTACGGAACGCACCATTAATCATCACATGTTTCCTTCAGAAAAATGGAAAAGTTTCTAGTTTTAGTTTTTTTAAGGGCCTTTAAATTTGTTGAATGTTCTTTTCTCACATACTGTTCATTTATATACTTCTGAAGACTCTGCTAGTTCATCATTATGTTTTTTATTTGGAACTTAATACTTCTTAATTCCATTTTGGAGATATAATTTGATACTATTAGAGTATAGTTCTCTTTCTTGATTTTACTGTTGATCTAGCTACTTAAAGAGAGCACAGGATGCAATATGCGCAAATTTTCCATAGTATTTCTTCCATTACAAATACTAAAATACATACTATTATTCCCTCCGTCCTATATTTGTTGTCTTGTTTCGCTTCTTTAGAGTCAATTTGACTAATCTTCAAATCTAAATTGGATTAGATCAACTCAATATTTTGAAACTAAAATTGGATATTCAAAAACTATACGAAAAGTACTATAAGTTGTAATTAAGTGTTGTTGGTTATATCCATAAGAATTAAGATCTACTAATTTCCAAGTATTGTCTAGCATGTTCCACTTAGGAATGCTTAACTTTAATTGTTTTATATGATTACATAGCAATATTTTCATATGCCATTTTTTATTATCTTACAAAATTTTATAATGTTATTGCGTTGATAGGTTACTAAATCGTCCTTTCTCATGGAAATATTGTAGGTTACAATACCTTCCAATGGATAAATCTTGGATTGGAATGCCTAGAAATACAACAAAGTATTTACTTGGTTTGAATCAGTTTCTAAATTTTGCATTTAAAAATGCTTCTATAGGAGATAGAATAAAATATCCGTGTCCTAAATGTGGTTTTGGGAAGTGGCAGACTAGAGAGATCGTGTACGATCATTTGATTAGCAAGCCATTCCCTCAAAATTATGTCACTTGGATTCTTCATGGGGAAACAGAAGTGTTGGAGAACTCTAGAAGCACAGAGGTTATCCCAGATGCACTGCTTCCTGAAAATCCTATGGAATTGTTGATAAATGAAGCATTCCCGGGTTTAAGGCATGAGGGCATTGATGCAGGTCCGTCACAAGTAGTTGGAGAAGAAGAAATATTAAATGATCTGCCTTCTTCAAATAACAAAGAATTTTTTGAGTTGCTTAGAGATGGAAGTGAAGAATTATATATGAAGGGTCCAAGTACTTGAAGCTAGAATTTTTGTTGAAGTTGTTTCACATAAAGTGTTTGTCTGGGTTAAGTAACAAGGGAATGACTATGATGCTAGATTTACTGAAGGATGCATTTGGATTTGCAAGGATACCTAATTCTTTTTATGAGGCCAAGAATACCATCAAAAAACTGTCTTGATTATATCAAGATAGATGCTTGTCCAAATGATTGCATGTTGTACTGGGGAGATGATGCTAATGAGGAAACATGCAGGCATTGTCATACTTCTAGATGGAAGCCAACTAAGAAGAACAACAATAATCACACGTCTACTATGAGAAAGAAGAAAAAGAAGCAAAAGATGCCCGCAAAAATTTTGCGTTACTTTCCACTAAAACCAAGGTTGCAGAGATTGTTCATGTGCTCCAAAATTGCAGAGCATATGAGATGGCATGTGAAAGATAGTAACAAAGATGGAATCATGAGGCATCCCAGAGATGGCGAGGCATGGAAGAGATTTGATACTACTTTTCCTGAATTTGCTTCTGATCCTAGAAATGTTCGATTAGGCCTAGCTAGTGATGGTTTCAATCCTTTTGGGATGATGAGTACTAATTATAACATTTGACCCGTGATTTTGGTTCCATATAACCTTCCACCTTGGTTGTGTATGAAACAACCAAATTTTATCCTCTCAATGATCATTCCAGGTCCACGTACGGTGGGGAATAATATATATGTATACCTACAACCGCTTATTAAGGAGTTGAATGAGTTGTGGTGTGAAGGTGTGGAAACTTTTGATTCATCAAAGAATGAAATGTTTCTAATGCGAGCAGCTCTTATGTGGACAGTTAGTGACTTTCCTGGACTTAAAATTTTATCTGGTTGGAACACACATACCAGTTTTGCATGTCCATCTTGTAATTTTGATATAGAACCTTGCCGACTTCGTCATAGTAGAAAGTGGTGCTTTATTGGTCATCGTCGGTTTTTGGCAAGAAATCATAAATTTAGATTGATGAGGCTTCATTTTTTTGGCAATACGGAAGAGAGAAACCCTCCAAGGAAGTTACCTGGGTCAGATATTTTGAATCAAGTGGAAGAAATTGATGTTACATTTGGAAAACCAGCAGAATTGAATGAAAGAAGAAAAGAAATCGACAAAACGGTACCGAGGAAAGTGCAACTCAACAATGGAGAAAAAAAAGCATATTCTTCAATCTTCCATATTGGGAATTCAACTTGTTGCGTCATAATTTAGATGTTATGCACATTGAAAAGAATGTGTTTGACAATATTATATACACTTTGCTACATGATAAAGACAAATCAAAGGATCATGTTGAGGCTCGAAAAGATCTACAAGATATGGGTATAAAGCGTGATCTTTGGCCAGATGAGAATGAGAATTGTCGGCTTGCTTCGTTTGCTATTCCAACAAATAAAAGAGTCGACTTTCTCAAAACTTTAAAAAATATCTCGGTGCCGGATGGTTACTCAAGTAATATCTCTCGTTGTGTTGATCTAGATAAAAAGAGGATATTTGGACTAAGAAGCCATGATTGTCATATCATTATGGAACAATTGTTGCCCATAGCAATTCGAAATGTGCTTCCAAATCATGTTGTTGCAGTCTTCGTAGAGCTTTCATCCTTTTTTAGACAACTTTGTTCGAAAAGCTTGAGCCTCTCGGACCTAGAAAAGCTACAAGATCGGATTGTACTCACACTTTGCCATTTGGAGATGTTGTTCCCTACATCCTTTTTTACTGTAATGGTTCATTTGACTGTCCATCTAGTGGATGAAGTAATACAAGGTGGACCGGTACATTATCGGTGGATGTATTTTGTTGAAAGGTAAAACATTACTTATTCAACATAATTTTAATCGATCTTATAATAGTAATTCAAAGTAAATACTTATTCTAATACCTTTTTATTTTGGTTATAGATTGTTAGGTCATTTCAAGTCCATTATAGGGAATAAAGCACAACCAGAAGGTTCCATAGCTGAGGGTTACATTGTTGAAGAAGCCCTAACTCTTTTTTCTCGTTATTTTGAGGATATTGAGTCGAGGGTAGATAGGCCTAAACGTGTAAACGATGGACCAAATCTTAATGAGGCTTCTGAAATGTCATCTATATTTCCTACACAAGGTAAACCCGTCGGAGGTTCTAAAACATTCACCTTGACTCAACTTGAGAAGACTCAAGCTCATCGATATGTGTTACTTAATTGTGCAGCAGTAAAGCCGTTTATTAGGTAAGAAAAATAAATTAATTTAAATTTTTACAAAAACTTTGAGTGAAGTGATTAAAATTGATACAATAAACTTCTTTTGTAGTGAATTTAGGGATTACATAAGAAGGAGTTCAAGAGGCCGGAGACCTTCGATAACCGAAGTAGAAAGGAGAGTTAATAAAGAGTTTCCTGATTGGTTTCCAAAGAGAGTGAGTGAAAATGCATGTCTATGCTTAATTAATTTTCTTGTTTTAACTTTGAATATTTGACAAAAATAATTTTGTCTATTTAGATTATGAATCCAGATATAGCAAGCACAATCTCTACTGATTTGGAGTTTCTAGCACAAGGTCCATGTCCAGATGCGAGAAGGTTTACTACTTATAACATTAATGGATTCAAATTCCGGACATTGTCTAGAGAACAAGGATCACAAACTCAAAATAGTGGAGTTTTTCTTACCTCTGACACCTCTTGTATTGCATCTAACGCTGACAGAAATGCGAGGCAAGCAGACTTGCCATATTATGGGAAGTTGGAAGATATTATTGAGCTTAACTATTATGGCCAGTTTAAGGTTGTGCTCTTCAAATGCAAGTGGGCTGACACTACTCGAGATAGAGGGTTCAAAAGCGATGCTTGGAATTTTAATTGTGTTAATTTTTCTAGATTGATTCACATCGGTGATCGTGAGGAGCATGATCCTTATATTGAAGCATCTCAAGCAAATATGGTGTACTATGTTAATGATGAAACTGATGAAGGATGGAGTGTGGCTGTACATTTAAAGCCAAGAGATTTGTTTGATATGGGAGAGATTGATGAAGGAGAAACATACGAGAATGAGCCATTCCAACAACAAGAATTTGAACAATTTTTTGATGTTAATTATGAAAATGTTCAACTTGCAATAGAGGAGCATATGTTTGAATAGGAACAATTTTTTTATGTTTATCAAGTTGAAGTGGATGTCAATGGTGAAGAAATCTTTGTTCTTGTGAATGTTGGTATAGACAATCGCCTTTTCATTCTGTGTTTAGTCCTTTCAAATTTCAAGTATGTAACTTTCAAATTTCAAGATTACTCTGTTTAATCTTCTCAATCAAATGTTGAACAAAGAGAGGATTCTTGAATGCTTTTGCCATAAAGATTACCATATACTTTTGCCTAGTCTTACTATTCTGTAACCTCTCTTTAACAGTAGCTAGTTAGCTTTCTGGGCTATCTTGTTGTTGTTTTAGACTCTGGACTTCCATTTTCAATGTGTTTTGATCCTTTTTCAGCTTCTCTATCCATTATGGATTAATGTGATGTGTTGTGTATGAGAGAGATATCCAGAATTAAATGCTGGATTCAAGTTGGCAGATTTGTGCATGTTTGCTTATGATGATTTCTGTTAGAGCACATCCAAGCACACTTTCCGTATGATAATTTAAAACTCAACCTTGCATCAAAAGTATGATTTACCACAGGCTGTGAAGAAATCATCTGGTATAGGACCATCTGGTGAAGAAATCATCTAGTATAACTATAAGTCTTAGCCAATGCTTTTCTTTTATTGCTTGCAGGTATGCCGAAGCCCAAGCGTTACGAGAACTTCCAGAACACCTTTCAGTCAGCACCTACATCACAAGGTGTAGCACAACCTTTATCAACAACTCAATCAGCACCTTCGCATTTTGATGATCCACCACAGCTGACTTCATTTATTCAACCGACAACACGACCAACACCTTCAGGTCATGTTGCAGCAAATCCGATTCAGTCAGATCAGACCACAACACAGCAGGTTCCATCAGCCCGGGCCGCGTCACAACAACCACCATCTAGAAAGCGTAGTAGACGTGTGTCTTCACAACATTGGACTGTAGATGCAATAGGTATGCTAAGCTTCTTGTTTTTATGGGGTTTGGTTTTGATTTTCCGTGATATTTTCCCTTGTTGAAACTGTTTTTGCCGACTTGATCATCAACCTTAACAGAATTCTTGTCTTTACTGGGCTGCTACTTTTTATCTATTGATTTAGAAGTCAGTTTTATTGGCTAAGGCTTTACATTCTCTGATGATGACTGCTGTGCTACTTCATATTGTGGAATATTTCTGAATGCACATATGAGTGCACATAATTTATCTATAACAAAAGAAAGAAGCATCTCCTTATTATATACACCAATCATAGCCTTCTTTTCTCTTTTCTCTTATCTTCTTTGTTTGAGCTCCATAACAATTATATACAGTTTTTACCTTCAATTAGTTTCTACCTCATGAATTATTTTCACAAAGACCTTAATTACTAATTAATTAATATCTACGTGTCATCTACTCAAAGACAACCTGATTGACTGTTGCTTTCATTATTATCTTTTAAGATTCGCAAGGAGCTAGCAAGATACTTAAAGTGAAGAAAAGGGACGTGTTAAATTTATCTAATGAAGAACGTATTGTGGTTGATTTTGGCGACACAGATTCTCCCATTGGTGAAGGACAATGCGTTCTTATAGGCTTTTGCGGAATTTTAGCAACCGACTGCTCCATTTTTCCAATTCACTTTGAGAAATGGCCGGATATACCTGTGACAACCTTCAACCGTTGTTATGATCGATTTATAAAGGTATTACTGAGGCATACAATATCTATGTTTTATGCCATTGGACTGTATTGTTGCATGTAATAATTATCTAACCATTGGTTTATTCTTGAAGCCTCGATTTTGTTTTAGGACAACTGAGTCAAATGCAAGACGATATGTTTATAATTCTATGTGTAAGAAGTGGGGCGCAAAAAGGCTAAAGCTGTTTGATAAGGTCTATGATCCACTTAAGAACAGAGCTGAGATAATGGATAGTGTTCCACTAGGGATTTCACCGGATCAATGGATTTCTTATGTTGATTACCGCTTTAAAGAAAAAACACAGGTATTTATTTCAATGCTTCAACTTTTAATTACTAAGTTAAACTGTTTGATTAGAATAAAAACCAAGTACGAGTAAGTATTTACTCATATATTCTGTGGAATCTAGCAAATTCCCTTGTTCTCATTCTTTTCCAGGTATTTTTACATTTATCTGGACAGACAAGGAATGTTGGTTATACATTTTTTTCTTTTCTTTTCTTTTTTTGCTCCAAGTGATAAGTTTTTGGAGATTGTATGTATTGCCTTGATGTGTAAGTTAGTGTAAACAAAGATTTTATATAACAGTACCATTCTTCATTTGCCGGTACTACTTTTCAGTAGCCTTTCATAGCAACACCAAATCTACTCAATCTGTGAGCCTATTAATGTATAAATCCAACTCCTCACCTTCATTTGCCGGTACTACTATCTTTCCCTTTTCATGTATAAATCCAACTCCTCACCTTCTTGAGCATATTAATTAGTGAATAAATATTTTTTTTCTCTTGCCATAGTACGTAGATGGGGCAACCCAAGTAAACTAATAGTGAGACTTTTTCTGAAAACCTGTTACAGCTTACACTTTTCTTCTTGTAAATCAATATATATGGAGTCTTTCCTTGCATTATGTCTGTTTGGTTGATTTTTTTTTGGTATCTTTTTGTAAGGAAACTTGTAAAAGAAATGCTGAAATTCGGAAGAAACAAACTGTTTCACGTATCGGTGGCTCCAAACCTAACTCCAGAAGAAGGGCTGAAATGGAAATAATTCATTTTGGATACTTTAATTAAACTAGCATTTATTCCTAGTTAATTAAGTTAATGCGAATTTGACCTTTTCATTTATAGATGGCTGAGACTGGACAAAAGCCTGGACGAGGACAGCTTTATCTCGCTACACATAGGAACGAAGATGGATCATATGTTAATGAGGCGGCAAAAGAGATATGTGTAAGACTCTCATTTCTCCAACATTTTCTTGTATGAGTACTCCTTGCTTTTGGTGTGTAATGTATGACGGTCTTCGCATAAAAGTTAGGATTTTTCCATCTTTTCTTTGGGCTCTATTTGCACTCCTGGGGATCATGTCTATGATTGACATCAACTTTTCTATGGCAAGAAGTGTTAAACTCGTAATCCTCGTTGGTGATGTTTTCTCCTGTAGTATCAGCTAAGACACTAAGAGATACAGATATTTATTATAGTTGACACGAGCTTAAAAGTGATTATCTATTACAGATAAACTGTTTCGAAGTGGCTGAGCAAAGCTAAAGACACTACAATTACTAATAGAGGGGGATTTTAGGCCTGTGCTCCATGGTACAAACTGAAATAAAATCTAACTAATATAGTGATTTACTGATTTGTCATTCCCTGGGTAAAGAATGAAAACTAAAAGACATCTGAAGCTTTAGTTTTTTCTTATTTCTCTTTGTAATTCTCACACAAGCAGGAAAACTGCCATCCTTTTTATACATCTCGTAGTAGGCAAATCTGTATCACGTTCGTGTTGTTTAATTCATTTGCTTGTACAATAACAGTTGTGAGTACACGACTATTTGTTAGCTAGCACGTAGATATAGGGTAAAAAAGTTCAGCTGAGATATGTTACTTCTTTTTTTCTGTTTCAATTCAAACAATTTGGACAATTTTTATTGATTAAAATTGGTTCTTATGTGTCACGAAAATGCTACTACTACAATTTTTCTGTGTTGGGCACAGAGCACTAGCATTTCTTGCTTGAGCCTCTTTGCTATGCATTTCCATGGGAAATTGTGATGAGAGTAATATTATGTCGATGGTTCTATCAGTGAAATGGGGTATAAATAGGAAAATTTTGGTAGATGAGCAAGAACTAAAGTACGTACGTACTTTCTTTGAAGTAGCATAGGTAGGAGAAAAGTCGGCTGACTTAGGCTAACCATTGTGGACTATTTCTTTGAGATTTGAAGATTCAGAAGATTCCTTACTGTTGTTACTGTTATTGGAGCTCCTTTTTGTTGTTGTATTTCTCTGTTGTTACCTTGGAATCTCCCTCCTCTATGCATTCTTTCATTTTCTTGTCTTTGGTTTCTTCTTCTGCAACCCTCTGAAAGATGTCCACCATGATGTCTCTTTTCATCTAAAAGATCAAGTTTTTATTTCATAGCTTGCTTTTCTATGTGTAGCTAACTTGTCAATCACTGATTGAAGTAAGGACACTTGCTTTTGGTGTGTAATGTATTTGGGAAAAAATTGAACTAGCATTGACCCAAAGCACCAGGGATGAGTCTGAAATTTCTCCAAATGATGTTGTTTGTAAGGTGTTGGGAAAAGAGCACTCTGGAAGGGTAAGGTGCTTAGGATTAGGAGTTGTTCCTAGTAGAGCTTTTAGACAAACAAGACATCGCTATAGTGATTTGAATGCTTCAAGTTATAATAATGGTTCATGTTCTTCCCAATGCCAAGAGAAGTACAATCAAATGTTGAATGCTCACAATCAAAGCCAGGAGAACTACAGAGAAATGATGAATGTTAACACTCAAATGATGAATGCTTTTAAGGCGTATATGATAATGAAAGAAGGGAAGATACCCGAAGAATTTGCAGGGATATTTGTTTCTCCTCATTCAACGGTAAGAATAGTTGATAACTTTCTTATTTAATTTTGTAAAGTATGATTGTTCAGTCCAAGTATAATTAGTTATAGGATATTGTTGAGGTACTTTTTTTTAATTATATTTTCTTTTGATTGTTTTGTAGCCAAGTGATGCGGCTAGCGGATCCATTTTACCCACGGATATAAGATCATCCGGTGAAAGTAATCCTAACGACAACCATTGAAGTTGCTTGCAAATGTATTAGATAATTAAGTATCGTACTCGATTGAATGATCATAGTAGATCTTTTGTCCATAATGGTTGGAGTGAATGTTATGTTTAATGTTAGTTTTAAGACTTATAATATTGATGTTTTGTGTTTAATGGTTGGAGTTGTTATGTTTAAAGCAAATTTTTGAGACTAATGTATTGTGGTTTATTAATATATTGATGTTACTTGATTCCACTAAGCAATTTATATAATTTGTTGATGCTTCATTATATTAATGTAATTGAAATTGGAACAGTTATGGAGTAACATTATATTGCAGAAAAAGGTTATAACTGCCGCTATTTAACATATGATAATATTGTGTTATAAAATTTGTGGGGGTTAAATAAAGAAATTGAGGGGGTTTCAGACCTCCGCTATTTGTTTTAATAAGCAACAACCAACTACCAAATTGCGGAGGTTATACTGTCGTCAAATATCCGCCGCTATATGATAACGGCGGTCTGTCAGAAAACCCCCGCAAATTGGTTGCAGCGAACATTATTGGGGGGGTTTTGGAAACCGCCGTAAAAGTGTATTGCGGAGGTTTATGACCCCCGCAATATGTAGATAAAACCTCCGCAAATACAACATTTTTTTGTAGTGAGTTGTGCATATATTATTTCTTATCTACTGTTTGGTGTGGTGTATTAAAATTATAATGCATTGCATAATTTTTAAGAAAAATAGTTGTTTACAAAAATGTCCTTCATATTCTCTAGCTTTAAAGGACTTTAAGGACAATTTTGTCTTTAAACATACTAATGCATGCATTAATAGCCTTGGTATTACTAATGCCATAGTTTTCTATGCATTACTAATGCATAGGATAATACCAAGTATGATGTATAACTAATACAAGTATTAATTATACAAATGTTAAAAAATATACCAAGCAAGATATTAGTAATGTATAAAGCTAATGCTTGCATTATTTTTTCTAATACTTCCTACCAAACGACCCCTTAGAGTGATATCTAACGAAGATGTTAACTCCCTTTATAGTGGCAGACAGAATGATTTCTCTAAAACGACCTCCTGTTTCATTATACAAATTAATTAAAGGGAGAGATATTTAATCATTTTTTGTGGTATTTTAACAAAAGAACAAGACAGAAATTCCTTAACATTAGAAGTGAAGTTTTTGAGTGTAGAAAACAAAAAAATTCCTAGAACTTCTAAAGGGACAAAATTGTGATGACCCATAGGTCATTTTGAGATTTAGTATTTATTTTTGTGTTCTGAGACCTCAATTAGCTCCGTTTAGTATTTTTCGATTTGCGTGTGCAATCTGTATCTTATTTCGAAAAGTCTTTATGTGAAGAAAAATTGAAGAAAATATAAATTTTTACCTTTACGGTCAACATTTTATGCATACCGACCCAGATCGGTATTTTGACAAACCTGGTGGGTCCGTGTAATGATTTGGAACTTGGGCGTATGCTCGGAATTGAATTTGGAAGTCCCTAACTTGTTTTGACTCATTTTTCCGAAACTAGCATTTTGAAAGTTTGAGAATTTATTAAGTTTGACCGTAAGTTGACTTTATAGCTAACTGGTTCGGATTTTGATGTTGAAACTTGGAATAGTTCTGTATTGCTATTTGAAACTTGTCTGCAAATTTTGGTTCAATTCGGAATTGATTTGACATGACTCGGACACTTAAATGTGATTCTAGTGTCCTTGAGTTCCACTTTAAAATTTCATTCATTTTGAGGATTGATTCGTAGATTCAGATGTTATTTTGATGATTTGATTGTGCGAGCAAGTTCATATGATGTTATTACACTTGTGTGCATATTTGGTTTGGAGGCCGAGGGTACGAGTGACTTTCGGACATGTTTCAGATGAGTTTTGCTAATGAAAAGTCTACTGGTGCAATACCGGTTTTGATGCTCTGTTGCAGATCTCGCAATTGCGAGGCTTGGATCGTGATTACGAGCCTCTCTTTTGCAAAGAATTATTCGCATTTGCGAGCATGGGTTGGGCTGGGTGAAACTCGCTTTTGCGAGAATTTGTTCGCATTTGCGAACTGTGGACTTTCGCTTTTGCGAAGGAAGTGGTCGCAATTTTGATCACTGACCACTATAGTTTGCCTCGCATTTGAGAGTTTCTAGTCGCATTTGCGATGGTGGTAAGTTCGTATTAGCGATCTAAATGTCGCATTTGCAACTTCTGCTCTTCTATGATAGGGTTCGCATTTACGACCCGTGTCTCGCATTTGTGATGTTCACAACTGCGAATAAGACTTTGCAATTGCGATATTTGCAGCTGGATAAAAGAGGGGAAAACAGGACGTAGCTCATTTCACATCATTTCTCAACCCTAAATACTCTATAGGCGATTTTTCAAAAGACTTTTCTTCCCAAATTCATCGGTAAGTGACTTTAATCCATTTCTTTTCAATTACCCATTACATTTCATGAGATTTCAACATCAAATTTAGATTTTCATGGTAGAAATAAAAGATTTGGTTAGATTTATGGATTTTTGTAAAATTGAGATTTAGAACTTGAATTGGGGTCGGATTTCGAAACAAATCACATAACCGAGCTCAAGAGTAAATGGATAATCGAATTTTGGTGTGAATCTCGATTTGACCAAGCGGGCCCGGAGTTGACTTTTATTGACTTTTTAAAAAATGACCTAAATTGAACCTTTTTTATTTGTGAGTAGTTTCTATGGTCAATAATTTGCTAGATTTGATTAGATTGGAGGCTTGTTCAAAAGGCAAGGCCGTGGTTGATTGATTGCTTGAGTTGCGGTGTGAGGTAAGTATTGGGTCTAACCTTGATTTGAGGGAATTAGGAACCCTTAAACTATATGTTATGTGAATTATGTGGGAAACGTCTTATATGCAAGGTGACGAGTGTATATGCGCCGTTATGTCACTTGCATCCATGTTTTCGTTACTTCATAGTATATCTGGTTACATGCCTTAACTGCTACATGCTTATTTAATTTACATGCCATAATTATTACTTGTCATTTTGTTATCTTGGTATTAAACTGTCCATCCCTTCCATAATTTCATACTTATTTGCTTCTTCTCTATTTGCTTTACTTGCATATTTAAATTATCATATGTCTTACTTGTCTTATAGTTTTGTGAAATTTTGTTACCTTCTACAACGTAGTTGCACTTGTATGAGTTGTGAATTGGTAGATATCAATGAGTTGATAAAGTGGAGACGTACGAGTTCTTTATTGCCTCATACATTTACTGTCTCGATGTAGAGATTATCGTAAATTTTGGTTGTTGAATTGCTATTGTTGATTGAAATTGTTTGGGAGCGGGTTGCATGTCTCAACAGAAATTAAAAGGAAATAAATTTAAATGGCGGAGTAAGGACGAATTATAATATTGACTGATGATGATATGGTGGGATCGGGTTGTACACCGCAATAAATTGTACAAGTTGTATTTGTTTGTGACTGTTGGATTTGCCTCGGCATTTGAGATGAGTTTATTAGACTTGTTATTCTGGGCTCTCTGATAGTTGGATTTTGAGTTTGTTATTATGAGTTAAATGCTTTATTTCCATTCATGTCTTTTTTGTTATTATTGTTATTATTATTGCGTACAGTTATTTTAAGTGACCAGCCTTAGCCTTATCACTACTTTGTCGAGGTTATTTTCGGCACTTACAGAGTACATGAGGTCGATTGTACCTATACTATACTCTACACTTCTTGTATAGATATTGGAGTTGGTTCTAATAGAATTAGGTAAGATTTGCTCGGACCCAACTATCAGTGGAGACTTGAGGTACAACTGCACGACGTCCGCAACCCTGAAGTGCCCCTCTATATCACCTTATCTGTTTATTTTGATTCAGACAACTATGTTTTTATTCAGACTATTATCTGTAGCACTCTAGACGCTCATGTATTCGTGACACCAGTTCCAGAATTTGTATTTGGATTTCATCGCTTATTAGTTTGTCACTCTATTTCAGGCTATTCAGTTTTATTGATATCATTTGGTTTGAATTGTTAAAAATTGGTTAATAGATATTGCTAATATTGACTTACCTAACAACTGAAATGTTAGGCTCAATCATGATCCCCTGGAAATTCTGGATCGTGACAAAATTTCAATTCAATTAGTGTTTTATAACATGAGGACTGTCTCACTTTTACAGAATGTTGTAAATTCACTGTCCATGCCATGCCGAGATAGTGCATATGAAAAAAAAATTAAGAAGAAAAAAACTGAGTTTTAAATGACAGTAGAAAGTAAAAGTATTGCTTATTAAAGAGTAGTACTAATAAAAGTGATTTCTCAACCAACTGTAAAGAAAGAATTAGGACTCGCCGCGACACTCATAGAAGTGAATTTAAAATTTAAATTTGATGCATTTAATATACTTCATATCAATAAGTACAAAAATTAAAAAATCACACAAATATTGTTAAACTATGTGGTTGAATTTTAAAATAAAATTAAAAAAAATAAGCTCTTGAAAATAATAAATAAAAGAAAAAATATGCCGCTAATGCCTTATTAAAACTATAATATATGAGTTATGTATTTACTTTAGTAGATCAGACACAGTAGAGTAATATATTGGCTTGTACTAAAAGATCATGCAACAATACTATGCTCCTTATGGCCTTGAAAAATATTAGTTATTGGCTCAAATACCTAACATGAATTTCATCGTATTTCATCGTATTCCTATTGAAACTCAAACCAAAAAATATGATAAACAAAAAAGACTCCATATTGTTAAGATTATGATAAATTAGTTGGATGAGTAATATTTAAACCCAACTAAATTTATGGTTGCTACTTAGTGTATCGTATTGTTATGTGCATGTCATGACCCAAATCCCATCACTGAGATCGTAATGACACCTCGTCTCTAAAACTAGATAAGTCGATCACTTAACATCATAAAAGTCAATAAAAATATGATAGAATAAAACGGAGTTAACATAAATACGAAAATAAAAGGTGATACAAGATGACATGGCGATAATCATAACATATGTCACGACTCAAATTCTATAATAGATTGCGATGGCGCCCAACTGAGTTGATGGGCAAGCCAACGCATAAACCTCCTAATATTCATTTTAATTTTTAAAATCAGGAATTTCATTAAATAAAGAATAAAATCTGGAACTCATAGAAACCTGTGCTTTTATTTACCAAATTTCTGAATATAAATAAATCATAAAGTGAAGTGATCATAATAACGTGATCTACAATAATGAACATCCACTAGGAACCCCCAAAATCCGGTGTCATAAGTGTATGAGTATCTACTAGGAAGTTCCATAACAATACAACATCTGTCTGAAATGTAAAATAGACAGGATAACAATAACGAACATTAAGGAGACTCCGTGTGCTGTGTATCATGACATGGGATGTAGCTCACCGTAAAGTCCCCACAATAGCTGTGCCTTTGTGCCCAACGACCACCAAAAATATACATATGCACAATAAGTACAGAAGTGTAGTATGAATACATAAATCAACGCGTACCTAGTAAATAGCTAGCCTAACCCCGGAGAAGTAGTGACGAGTGGTCGACATCGACACTTACTAGTGGTCCAATAAATCAAGTATAGTCAAAATAGATGAGTACGAAGCATGGTAATTAAACAGTGAAAACAAATATAGGTACATGATACGATCCTTATCTGAACAGTAAACATGAAGTCCTCAAATGGAGTATATAATATGGTCCCCACCAGATAGATCACTACATCTCAAGTCAAGAACACTCACGAGTACATTGGGTTCTTGTCAAATATTATGTACGATTCTACCGAGGTGAGGCCCGATCCTAAGAGATTCTTTCATGAAATAGCCGAGGTGAACGGTCCGATACCACAGGAATGTGTACATCATACTGCCGAGGTGAACGACCAGATCCCATAAGAGTGTGTTATAATATCCTGCCAAGGCGAACGACCCGATCCTATAAGAGTGTGATACATGATACTGCTGAGGCGAACTGCCCGATCCCTTAAGAGTGTGTTATAATATCCTGCGGGAGCAAACATTCTGATCCCATAAGAGTGTGATACATGATACTGCCGAGGCGAACAACCCGATTCCATAAGAGTGTTGCTAAGGCGTTCAGCTCGATCCCATTAAAATATGAAGCTTTTACGGGTCTTTGACCCTACTCACGAATATACATGTGATGAGTTATAATATTCAAGAAAACTTTTAATGAATACGTACAATGCGGGAAAAATCCATAAGGGAGGTACAATTTCCACGGCTAAACAAGTAGCTCGTCAAGTATCTAAAATAGCGAGTACATTACTTTACGCGAGTCTAATCTCAGGTCATAATACAAATTAAAGCAATTAAATAGGCAAGAATAACTCAAATAGTACAATTAAAGCATGGCGTGAGTCTAAGTCTACCCAGATATAATCAAGAATTCTAGCATACGCAGGACACTCGTCACCCCATACGTGCGTAGTTCCCACAATATATAGCATATAATAAATATAACACCTATGTGGTAATTTCGCCCTCACAAGGTTAGACAGGAGACTTACCTTGCTCCGAAATCCGATAACCGACTCCAACACCTTTATAACACCTCAAACTGATGCCAAACGATTCCAAACTAATCAAACAACATGCAGACCAATCAAAATATACTTAATACTCGTAATTTAACAATTAAAAACAAATTCCCAACTCCTCAAGAAAAGTCAACAAAGTCAACCCTTGGGCCCACACGTCCGAATTTTGAAAATTATCAAAAATAATTATTACCCATAACTTATATAGTATATATTCCGAAAATCATCCAATTTTGTCTATGAATTGACCCTCAAATTAAGGATTTACCATCTAAATCCCAATTTCTACAATCCAAAACGGATAAAAATGATAACCAACCAAAATAATTATGAAAAAATATCAAAATTAAGGTCAGATATTTACCCCCTTATTGACACGAGAACAACGCCACAAAAATCACCTCAAACGGACCTTTACAACTCAAGATATGCGCAAAATAATAAAATGATCGGTCTGTCCATTTAAAACACCATCCAGGTGATTTTTGTTCTTCGCCTTCGTGGGACACCTTCGCGTTCGCGAAGAGAAATTTTTTGTGTTGATCGGTCAACCCAAAAATCCTTCTTCGCATTTGCGGAACCTCTCTTGCATTCGCGAAGAACAATGGTTCGCACTAGAAACCTGCAATCTTTCCCGACACGGAAATGGGCATAACTCTCTCATACGACATTGGAATTCGATGATTCTTGTTGCTATGACTCTGTAATTACGATATGGATCTAATAATTCAATAAAATCACAAATCAAAGGTTGTTTGCTCAATATAGCATTCTTTATACCCAAGAAAATGACGCTGAAATATCAAATAAGAGTACGACACAACCCAAACACATCCGAGGCCCCCGAGACCCTGTCCAATCATACAAACTAGTACCAAAATATAACACGAACCTACTCGAGGCCTCAAATCACACAAAACAACATCAAAATTATAAATTACACATAAATTCAAGCCTAATGAACTAATGAACTTTTAAACATCTAAAACTCAAGCTGAACTATACCAAATCAACCCGGAATGATCTCAAATTTTGCATGCAAATCGCAATGACACAACAGACCTATACCATTCCTGGAACCATAATCTGGATCTGATATCAATAAATTCAACTCTCGGTAAAACCTATCAACCTTTTAAACCTTCAATCTTCCAACTTTTGCTACAAAGCATCAAATCAACCTACGGACTTCCAAATCCAAATCCAGACATACACCTAAGTACAAAATCATCATCCGGACCTAACGAACCGTCAAAACTCTGATCCGAGGTCGTTTACTCAAAATTCAGACCTTGGTAAACTCTTCCAACTTAAAGCTTCTGAATTGAGAATTATTCTTCCAAACCAACTCTGATCTTCCCAAAAATTTAATCCGACTACACGTGCAAGTCATAATACATGAAATGAAGCTACTTAAGGTCTCAAACCATCGAACGCCATGCTAGAGCTCAAAATGACCGGTTGAGTCGTTACATTCTCTCCCATTTAAATATATGTTCGTCCTCAAACGTACCAAGAACTATTCTAGAGTTTCCCAAAATCATTGTTTAACACCTCGTTCACCTAACCATGGCACCACAGCCCATATGAGCACATTATCTCAACCCAGAATGAAGATACTTCCTACTACCTTAGCCCATAAGCCTTAGAGCCAAATTCAAACATCCGAAATTCTCTACCAGGTCTGATTCTAACACACGAGCATTATATCAATCTCGATACGCTGAACCAAAAAACATGATCAACCACCTATGTTATAATCAGGCATCGCACCGCATAATTCGCATGCCAAAAATAACATCCTCCAACCACGATAGCTGCAAATTCACGAATCTGATGCTCGTAGTATATATCATGACACATATAAGCCCTATTCCAACCCTCGCAATACTACAACGATGAAAGAGATGTGTAGAAACTCATAACCACCTACCAAATCAATAACTCATGGAGTCTCTCCGCTTGGAGAGAGCCAGTGCCTCATTCTGAACTAATTAGTGACATTTTCCCTCTAATATATATTATATAAATCTGATTGCATTAATTCCAAGTCCAATAACCCCATTTCACTCAGTACAAGCTGCTTGAGCAATAAGCCACCTCAAACATCATCTAAAATCTCATATGACGCCATTAATACGCCAACAAGCTACAAACTAGAATGTGACCCATAAGGAAGAACGAACTCTGGTAAAGAACTACCCAGCCTGCGTGACAAATAAAATGGCCAAACTGATGCTATGAACCTATCTTAGAGATGAGAAACAAGGCATACAAAAATAAATATAAGGAACCGTACTCAACATCTCACTATTGCGGCGTGCAACACGATTCACACATGATACCATTGCGGCGTGCAACCCGATCCAAACATGACCATTAATAAGGAAGTACCTACCGAATCAAATTGCTCATACCTACGAAATGCCTGAATATAAACCACAAGCAACCAAGTGCATAAATACTACCCTAGGGAGACAGATAGCACCATGTGCTACTAAAGCCAAGCTTGACTAAGGTACATCGAATAACCAACATCTCGAAAGCCATCTCGCTCATATAATACCACAAGCTATGCTCGATCACAACACATGCGAATAATCAAGCCGTCTCACGACACATATGGCATTAAGAGAATTGCCTAAAATAGACAACGCTAGGAATATCATCCACTACGCTCGAAAAATCATCCATCAGCAATGCTATGCTGATTGAACACATCTGACATGATGTAGACCATACATTCACATTAGATCTACCAACGGACCTCAAGACGATTCCGATCATATCATACTAGGCTAATAACCGTGCAAAGATCCATAATAACCCTATTCATCACACATACAAGCAGCCGTCCAATCTGGAACAAACTTCCACAATCCACAACCAAAGGAATAGATCATCCCTCAGACATAAAGTCTCCAATCAGTGACAGTACCAAGATCTTCATACCCGATTTCCATCTCTACTACTTAAATGACAGCACATCACACTTACATAATCATCTCGTGGAGGTCACTCCCATAACCTACCATACTAAGTAGCAAAGTCAACACATCCATGGCAACCAACCGTACTATTTTTGTCATGCCAATTAAGGATCCACAAACCAATGCACTATGACTCTTCCACATAACACCGTCCTTAGAAGATATTAAGTTAATACCAGCATACTCTGAACATCTAAATTCTTCCCCCGCTCCTCCGGGATTGTGACATTCTTATCCAATTGAACCGCAACCTTGATCCTCAACTTCCAATTTCTATACCACTCACTGCACCTATCATGCCGCTACGTGAGAGTACAAAAATCTCATCGTAACCCCCGAACAACTAGTAAAATAAACACTTCATCGTCTAGAGCCCCTTTCACTCAACTCATTTCAGAAGAACAATCGCAACATGCAATGTAATTCCCATAACTGCAGAAAATGCAACCCTCAAGCTGAAGTTTATACCGCTTTAACTCTTCCGGGATCCATTTAAGCATAACAAGGACACCGAAATCAAATACCTCCAAATCTACCAAATCATGGCGGTAGTCAAGCCCACAGTACAACCACAAATCACCTATATAGCTTAACATACTGAAGGAACTGATCGTTTCCACAACCATGCTGATTCAAACCATTACTAACTGGCCCAGCTTCTCCCAATATACTGTAGACTTACCTTTGAAAATAGTTCTATTCAAACACAAAACGGACCTCAAACAACACGCATCCCGAGTGACTCATATCACAAGACCACATTGTCTCAATACCCATAAACTACTTCATACCCTCCTCATACAGTCTATAGTAACTCCAACTGATACACCTGCACTGATTAGATTTTCTACAGATCCGAAGTTGTTTCTCCTATTTTTCTAACACTGCACCATAGACCCGTTGATAACATAGAAATGCTCTAAGTAACCTTCACACTCTACTACAAAACCCAATCCTCAACCATATAACGAATATGAAAATCCTTAAATCCTACACCTAAAATCTCAAATCCACTAGAACCATTATTTAAAGTCGCCCACTCTAGTCAGTCCCGATTATTTAACTAAGCCACTAGTGCTCCATTAGCATATGAGCACTCCAATTAAGAAACCGAATGAATACTTTCCCTTTTACATGACATCCATCAAATCCCCTGCTCAAATTACCCCTGATGTTTCCTTCCCTTAGTAATAACTAATCCACCAACGTACTGATAACCCGAAATTGCAAAGGCACATCATCATAGACGGTGAGCTCCCCACTTAGCTTTAAGCCACAATTACTAATTCCATAAGTCACAATGATTCCTCCTCCTTAGTTACTATGATCTCGCACCATTGCTCAACCAATTTCTCCTAAGTTCTTGTTGCACTAATCATAATACATCCCAAATTATCAGCCACAATCGCACACTCGACCTCCTAACAGTCATACCATCCTTTTCAAGTGATCCCTAGCTCATATCGTAGTATGTACTTCATGTTGGATAGAAAATAAAGTTCTTCAGAGGGCCTTTACTAGAAATCACGCAACTCCTAACACCTCACATGAGATAGCCAGCTAGTGTAACCCCATATCGACATCTTCCAACGATGATGCCCTGATTACAATCACCATGAAATCAGTTAATCCTCTTGAGTCTACACTCACCCACTAGCTGAAAGCGTCCGCTCGTTCCCATCAACAACAAATGAAGGTCTACTGATGCATCCAGAACTCGAAGTCATATTACATCCCAAGCAAACTCTCTTCCGTTATATTCAAACTTCCCCAGTACAGTACCCACCATCGCAAATGAGATTTATAAACTTAGTCATTGCCCACCATGATCCTCATATCGCTCTAAACTATCTCAAAGCATGTGTCTATCCTACCACATGATCCATACATTACTCTGCCACTCCCACATTAGTTAAACCATATCCTTAAGCAACTTCTCGGCCTTTGTCGTTCATACTTGACCTTCTAGAAATTCAACCTTCATGAGACACCTCCCACAATGTCATTCCTCATTATTCGCTGCCCAAATACTGCTCAAATCAAAATCCATCTCTGTAGCACCTGAACTAATAAATTTCTACCAACTCTAAGCCTCCTCGAAGATAATATTTCTCGATCCATCAACGTAGAAACACTGATTCGGCCCTGAAGCCACCTTACACTATGATCTCTAATAATCGCTGCTCAGGAACCATCCCGCCACACCCTGCTCTGAAGGCAATTCAAAGGAGACCATAACCGCGATGAGCCTTAATGCGTTCCAATAAGGACAACTATACCACATAACAAATGAGAATTTCACCACGTGCAAAAATATCAAGTCTCGCTTCAAAATCAATCCAATGCTTGTCTTTCCAAGGATTTATTTTCCTTGTCGTATTTCATATTCAAGTTGGAAAAATTCTTCTTTTTCTTCTTATTTTGGAAACGGAGGCACGACAAAGGTCCATAGGAAGACAACTATCCGTCAACCAAGGCCTGAACACCCATAGTCCAATTGCATTTCCTCCTTTAGAATTAAATGCCGAACCTCTAAACCATGCCCTGAGAAATCCTCCTTTCGAGTCATTCACTACCTCAACACATAAATAAGGACCGTACCATTACACCAACACTACGCTATAACAATGCATGAACATCAGAATAATCTGTACATAGCCTCAAAACCATATGCAATACTAACATTGGGCTGAAATTATTGGACACCTTACACAAGGCAAAGATTATAGCCTGCCCGAATATGCAGGAAGAAATATCCTGCACCATACCTATAGTATCACTACAACTCTTCGATTACCAATTGATAACAAGTGCTCAACATCGTATAAGAATGATTAGGAAGGAAATAAAGGCATAAGCTTCGATGGAATCAAATCGCACGACGAGGAATCGAGAAGGGAAGTGCTCCTAACAGCGTTGTAGCCTCTCGAAAATAAGTACAAATGTCTCCGTAAAAGATCTCCTCTAAAAGAACCAAGCTGTCATGACCCAAATTTGATAATAGGTCGTGATAACGCCCAACTAAGTTGTTGGGCAAGCCAACACGTGAACCTCCTCAAAATTATCCATTATAATTTTTAAAATCAGAAATTTCATTAAATAAATAAAATAAAATCTCGAACTCATAGAAACCTATGCTTTTATTTGCCAAATTTCAGAATATAAATAAATCATAAAGTGAAGTGATCATAATAACGTGAACTACAATAATGAACATCCACTAGGAACCCCAAAACCTGGTGTCACAAGTGCATGAGAATCTACTAGGAAATACCATAACAATACAACATCTGTCTGAAAAGTAAACTAGATAGGATAACAATAACGAACATGAAGGAGACTCCGTGTGCTGCTGATCATGATATGAGATGCACCTCACCGAAGAGTCCCCGCAATTGGTGCGCCTTTGTTCCCAACGACCACCAGAAATATATACCTGCACAATAAGTGCAGAAGTGTAGCATGAGTACGTAAATCAACGCATACTCAGTAAGTATCTAGTCTAACCCGGAGAAGTAGATGACGAGGTGTCGACATCGACACTTACTAGTGGTCTAATTTACCAAGTACAGTAAAAGTAGACAAGTACGAAGCATGGTAATTAAATAGTGAAAACAAATATAGGTACATAATACGATCCTCATCTAAACAGTAAACACGAAGCCCTCAAATGGAGTATATAATATGGTCCCCACCAAATAGATCATTACATCTCAAGTCAAGAAAACTCATGAGTACGATGGCTTTTTGTCAAATATTACGCACGATTCTGCCGAGGCGAGTGACCCAATCCCATAAGAATATTTTATGAAATTGCTAAGGTGAACGACCCGATCCCACAATAATATGTACATCATACTACCGAGGCAAATGACCCGATCCCATACGAGTATGTTACAATATCCTCCCGAGGCGAATGCCCCGATTCCCTAAGAGTGTGATACATGATACTGCCGAGGTGAATGGCCCAATCCCATAAGAGTGTGTAACAATATCCTGCCAAGGTAAACGACTCGATCCCATAAGAGTGTGAAGAGTGTGTAACAATATCCTACCAAGGTAAACGGCTCAATCCCATAGAGTGTGATACATGATCATGCCGAGGTGAATGACCCAATCACATAAGAGTGTGTTACAATATCTTGCCGAGGTGAATGCTCGATCCCATAAGAGTGTGATACATGATACTGACGAGGTGAACAACCCGATCCCATAATAGTGTTTCTGAGGCGTTCAGCCCGATCCCATTAGGATATGAAGCTTTTATAGGTCTTTGACCCTACTAAGAATATACGTGTGAGTTATGAGATTCAACAAACTATCGATGAATACACACAACTTGGGAGAAATTCGTAAGGGAAGTACGATTTCTACGGCTACAAGTAGCTCGTCAAGTATCTAAAATAGCGAGTCCATTACTCTACATGACTCTAGTCTTAGCTCATAATACGAATTAAAGTAATTAAATAGGCAAGAATAACTTAAATAGTATAATTAAAGCATGGCATGAGTCTAAGTCTACCCAGACATAGTCAAAAATTCTAGTATATGTACGGATACTCGTCACCTCATACGTGGTAATTTCCCCCTCACAAGGTTAGACAGGAGACTTACCTCGCTCCGAAATCCGATAACCAGCTCCAACGCCTTTCTAATACCTCAAACCGATGCCAAATGATCCGAAAATAATCAAATAACATGCAAACCAATCAAAATATACTCCAATACTCGTAATTTAACAATTAGAAACGAATTCCGACTCCTCAAGAAAAGTCAACAAAGTCAATCCCCAGGCCCACGCGTTCGAATTCCAAAAATTATTGAAAATAATTATTACCGATAACTTATATAGTATATATTTCGAAAATCATCTAATTTGTCCATGAATTGACCCTCAAATCAAGGATTTACCATATCATAGCTTTGGGGCTCAAAACCCCAATTTCTACAATTCCAACACGGATAAAAATAATTACCAACGAAAATAATCATGAAAAAATATCAAAATAAAGGTCAGATATTTACCTCCTTGTTGAGATAAGAACAACGCCGCAAAAATCACCTGAAATGGAGCTCTAGATCTCAAGATATACTCAAAATAATAAAATGCTCGGTCTATCCATTTAAGACATTGTCCAGGTGATTTTTGTTCTTCGCCTTCGCGGGGCACCTTCGCGTTTGCGGAAAGAAAGTTTTCATGTTAACTAATAAACCCCAGAAATACTTCTTCGCGTTCGCGGAACCTCTCTCGTGTTCGCAAAGAACAAAGATTCGCACTAGAAACCAACAATCTTTTCCAGCACGAAAATGGGCATAACTCTCTTATACGACATCGAAATTCGATAATTCTTATTTCTATGACTCCATAATTACGATACGGATTAGTGGTTCAACCAAATCAAAAATCAAAGGTCTTTTTCTTAATATACTATCCTTTATACCCAAGAAAATAACGCCGAAACATCAAATAAGAGTGCGACACAACCCAAACAAATCCGAAACACATCCGATGCTCCCGAGACCCTATCCAATCACACAAACCAGCCCTTAAATATAACACAAACCTAATCAAGGCCTCAAATCACACCAAACAACATCAAAACCATGAATCACACATCAATTTAAGCTCAATGAACTAATGAACTTTGAAACTTCTAAAACTCATGCCGAACCATACGAAATCAACCCGGAATGACCTTAAATTTTGCATGCAAGTCCCAAATGACACAACAGACCTATATCAATTTCCAAAATCATAATCCGGATCCGATATCAACAAAGTCAACTATCGGTCAAACCTATCAACTTTCTAAACCTTCAATATTTCAACTTTTGCTAAAAATTATCAAATCAACCTACAGACTTCTAAATCCAAATTCGGACATGCACCTAAGTTCAAAATCATCATGCAGTCCTAACGGAATTGTCTAAACTCCTATGCGAGGTCACTGACAAAATGGAATAAAAAATCAAGACCTGGCTCAAGGCTAACCCCTCCACATTCAGGGTCAGGAACGGGAAAAGGAGAATGAGTAGGACAGGCTCGAGGTCAATTCTTTCTTTTAGGAGAGATCCCACCCCCTTGTTTAGCGCTTGTTCGTTCTATAAGACTTCCTTCTCGTTCTCGGTGAAGACTCAAAATCCAAACCTTGGTCTACTCTTCCAACTTAAAGCTTCCGAATTGAGAATTATTCATCCAAACCAACTCTGATCTTCCCGAAAATCTAATCCGACTACAAGTGCAAGTCATAATACATGAAGTGAAGCTACTCAAGGTCTCAAACCGCCGAACGACATGCTAGAGCTTAAAACGACCGGTCGTATCGTTACAACATAT
The DNA here is from genome assembly GCF_000393655.2 of Nicotiana sylvestris. NCBI lineage: Eukaryota > Viridiplantae > Streptophyta > Magnoliopsida > Solanales > Solanaceae > Nicotiana > Nicotiana sylvestris. Next base: position 34,652,166 of record NC_091068.1, read on the forward strand.
CCCCAAAATTAGGTAGTACAGATATCGCGAGCTCTAACTAAATACACGAGAACAATTCAAAATGCAGTACTGTTTGAAAATAAATTGCAACGCTGACGTAACGGTGGAAAATAATCAAAGCAAACTTTGCTAAAGCATAGATGTTCATGAAGAAGCATATGCCTGATCTGATGAGGAGTAATTTAAACTTGGTTGCGATTGTTTGTTAGACATGTGACGGTTGGACTTGTGAAGTTTAGACTTGATTTGAATGATTTTGAGTTTTTTAGACTTGATTTAAATGAGTTTGAATATTTAGATTGTTTAATACTTTAATTATTCAAATTCTATGAGGTTTTGATTTGTTAGAATTGATGTTTAGTTGGACTTTTAGGTTGTGCTTTTCTTCTTTATTTATTTAACATGTGGTGTAACTACTAACATATCAGATTTTTGCCCAAAAAGTAATTAATTTTTTGACTATGGTAGTAAAAAAATAATAAAAAATGTACTATTTTTTCTTCTGAAATGCTAATTTTCGAATATTGTAGCCAGAAGATTGAATGCATATTTTCATAAAATTGATAATTACCAACCATTATCATCGAAACTGAATAAATAAATATTTTTTATTTAAATCTTCTGACAACTATAGTCGAAAATATATTAAATAATTATTAAAATATTCCAATTATAGTGGTCAACATATATATATATATATTTCGACTACAGTTATAAAATAATATGATTATTTTTAGGCCGTTTGACCATGTACATTCTTTTACACTATTGTTGGAAAACTTTCGACTGTAGTAGCAAAAAAAAAAGTTAAAAACTGTTTTCCGACGTTCATAATTCTGAATACTCGTTTCGGCGGTTTTGGTGGTCGAAAAATTATAATATTCTATCTGTTTCAATTTATATGAACTTATTTTCTTTTTAGTCTGTACTAAAAAGAATGACTCCATTTTATATTTAAAAATTATTTATCTTTATGCAATGATTTATAGTCATACAAAATATAAGTGTCTCATTTTAAACCATAAATTCAAAAGTCATTCTCTTTTTTCGTAAATTCTGTACCCAATCAAATAGGTTCAGATAAATTGAAATGAATGATCTATTTTTGTATTATAAGTTTTACATATTAACCCCAAGAAAATACACCATTGGACAAAATAGAGATTATCTCTAAGAGAAAAAGTACAATTGGAATAAAATATGCAATGTATATAAAGGTGAAATAAAATATATAAATGGAGCAAATAGCATTTGATTATGTGGCAATTATAATTGAAAAGTATCCAATTTGGAACCTTATTTCTTTATTTTTCTTTTCTCCCTCTTGCCTAAAAGAGAATGTATTCTTGTTTTTTGCCATATTAGTGTCCAGGGAGTCGAGGCTATCAAATTGCAAAGTTCAAGGAATAATTATGCCAACGTAAAGTTCAGATGTGAACTAAATAAAATTGTTCAAGTTTAGGGACTCACAATCTGCCGTATAAGACGTAAGACGTACTATTGAGCATTAAATACGGAAAACGTTAAGGAATTTGTATTGAATCAAATATGATTACTGATTGTAACGTTATATTAAATGTCATTAAATGCCATTGATTGACAATAATGACTCAATTATGGTAGAGACAAAACGTATTACCTAGAAATAGCTATAAAAGGAGAAAACTGATCATTTGTAAGGACACAAAATACTATTGAAATACATTGATTTACTTTGCATTCAGTTATTATTTCTCAATTATTCCTATTTCAATTTGATTAACAGTAACCCGAGTTCTTCTAATATAAGCTTTGACCAAAGTCCTTATTTTTGGTTAAACAAATTGGTTCTGCCGTCGGGGATCTGATAATCGTTTACTTTCTTAATCAATTCTTTCATAAAAAAACTTACCATGTCGAATAACAACGACAACAACCAACAAGATCCTCAACATCAGGAGAATGATGCGGGTAATAGGACCCCACTTCCCTCACCGCGTGATTCACAATGTCAGTCACGAGAAGGAACTCCGGATGGCTCTGAAACAAATAGTGGGGTTGCAAATCAAAACGGATTCGAGGCAAATCAAAATGTTGGAGTTGCGAACGAACAAACACTCGATGATGCCTTAAAAAATCTCATTGCTCAACAAGGCAGCAATGCTCTCCGAGCTTTTACCAGCCAATTGCCAGTTGCACCATCAACACCAACTCCGAATCAGAATACTTTGGAAAACCCACGTCCTGGGCTCGTTAACTCAGGCACTGGTGGAACTCCAAGCAAATCTCGCGATGGTGAACCAGGTAATTTAGTTCTAACCTTACAGAAGCGGCTCAAGGAACAAAGAGATCACATAGAGCAGATACCTGGAGTACCACCTGTAATCAAAGGAATAGACATGGATAAATACTCACAACAACCGTGGAAGCCTAGTGCTGCTCCGGCGCCAATCCCGAAGAAGTTTCACATGCCTGACATTCCAAAGTATGATGGCACAACAGATCTACGAGACCATGTGACTGCATTCACAATTGGTGTGAAAGGCAACGATTTAACAAAATAAGAAATCGAATCCGTTTTGGTCAAGAAATTTGGTGAAACACTCACCAAGGGAGCATTGACAAGGTATTCTCTTTTACCCAAAAATTCTATAAATTCTTTTGCTGAGCTTGCAGATTCATTTATCAAAGCACATTCGGGAGCTCAAAAAGATGAAAAAAGAATGGAAGATATTTTCAAAATCAAGAAAGGAGATTCAAAGTTACTTAGATACTTCGTGGATAGATTCCAGCGCGAAAGAATGACGTTACCACACGTACCTGATAACTGGGCAGCTATGGCTTTCACCAGGAATTTGAATGAGAAAAGCTCAGAAGCCACGAGACGACTCAAGGAAAGTCTGCGTGAATTCCCAGCAATAACCCGTAATGACGTTTACAACTGACACAGCACGAAGCTAAGGATAGAAGAATATACTATCTCCCGATCCCAAAAAGAGGAGAAAGTAAGTTCGAGACGAGCAGAAACCGAAAAAAGGTCCGGTAAAAATAGATACGAACCATACATGGGCCCAGCAGGAAAAGACTCACGATCAAAGAAGGATAATTCAAGGTATGATCATAGATCAAGGAATAGAGAGTCGGGTTCATCATCAAGGTTTGGAAACGATCGAAACACACGAGAGACGTAAGATGATGATAGGAACTTAAAGGCAAGATTTGGCGGATACAATTTTAATGTCAGCACTTCAGAGTTAGTAGCCGTATTAAGAAGCATGGGTGACAAAGTGAGATGGCCAAAAGAAATGAGATCAAATCCAAATAGACGTAATCCTGATCACTGGTGCGCTTTTACAACGATCATGGTCATAAAACAGCAGATTGTAGATTGCTACAAGGAGAAGTCGATCATCTATTAAAGCAAGGGTATCTCATCGAATTATTTAGTGAAAAAGGTAAGCAAACATACATAAAAATCAGGCAGGAGCCCCCTAAACCTCCTTCTCCCAAAAGGACCGTTAATGTTATAAGCGGGGGCAAAGAAATCAACGGCGTGACATATACAGCGGCCAATAAAGTTTCTAAAGTTACAATTACCCACGGGAAGCGGGTCCGACATGTTCTGGAGGAAGAAAGTATAACATTTGATGATGCAGATGTGGATGGCGTGTTAACTCCACATAACGATGCACTGGTAATATCTCTACTTGTACATGATACTAATATGAAACGAGTTTTGATTGATCCAGGTAGTTCCGTGAACACTATTTTGCTAAGAGTACTAAATGAGATGCAAGCTGAAGATAAGCTAGTACCAAAGGCACATACCTTGTCTAGATTTGACAATTCAAGCATTGTGACAAAAGGGGAGGTAGCATTTACCACATTCGCAGAACAGGTTGTCAAAGATACGAAATTTCATGTGACAGAAATGGAAATGACTTACAATATGATTCTCGGGAGACCATGGATCCATGAGATGGATGCCGTTCCGTCTACCTTACATCAGGTTATTAAATTTACATCACCATGGGGAGTACGACAAATCCGTGGGGATCAACAAACATCCAGGAGCAACAACTCTATAGCAAATTCAAGTACAAAAAACGAAGAAAAATAGCAATTATAGAAATCCAGTTGGGGATATCACGACACAAGCCTCAACTGAACAAGGGCGATAAATATGGACTTAAGACCGATTCCATTCAAGAACCAAAAGAAAATGAAAATATCAAAACGATGATTGAAGAACTGGAGGCTGTAGAGTTATTTGCACAATGTCCTGAAAGGAAAGTCTACATTGGGGCCAACTTAAGCCACGACATAAAAGGTAAGTTGATTGAATTTTTAAAAACTAATCTAGATTGTTTTGCCTGGTCCTACTCTGATATGACAGGAATACCCCCGAAAGTAATGACTCACAAGTTAAATGAAGACCCGTCGTATCCACCTATCAAACAAAAGAAGAGAAAGTAGGGGACTTTCAAAAATTAGGTGAATCAAGATGAGGTTCAAAAACTATTAAAAATTGGGTCTATCCGCGAGGTAAAGTATCCTAATTGGTTAGCCAACACTGTAGTAGTACCGAAAAAGAATGACAAATGGCGAGTTTGTGTAGATTATAATGACCTTAACAAAGCATGTCCTAAAGATTCTTTTCCATTACCACATATAGATCAACTGATTGATGCTACTGCAGGACATGAATTGTTAAGTTTTTTAGATGTGTATTCAGGGTACAATTAGATCAAAATGGATCCCCTAGACGAAGAAAAAAATTTATTTATAACAGACAGGGGGACTTACTGTTATAAAGTAATGCCCTTTGGTCTCAAAAATGCTGGTGCCACATATCAAAGATTGGTGACCAAAATGTTCCAAGAACATTTAGGAAAAACTATGGAAGTCTACATAGATGATATGCTTGTAAAATCTCAACAATCAGAAGATCATATATCGCATTTGACTGATACATTTCAGATCTTACAAAAATTCAATATGAAGCTAAATCCCGAGAAATGTGCATTCGGCATTTCATCAGGTAAGGCTTTGGGTTTTCTTGTTTTTAACCGTGGTATTGAAGTAAATCTCGTACAGATTAAAGCCATTGAAGAAATTCTTGACATGCTTACAAATAAGAAAAAGGTGCAGAGACTAACGGGAAGAATTGCAGCCTTGGGAAGATTTATTTCCAAGTCATCAGAAAAATATTTTAAATTCTTTTTGGCTCTTAAAAAGCAAGACCAGTTTGAATGGTCCGAAGAATGTCAACAAACACTCAGAAACCTGAAGGCATACGTGTCAAATCCATCGTTGCTCACAAAACCAAAGGATGGGGAAAGATTGCTCATCTATCTGGTTGTTTTAGAAGTAGCGGTGGGTGCTGTTCTAGTTCGTGAAGACCAAGGTAAATAGTCTCCAATTTATTATGTTAGAAAATCATTATTAGATGCGGAGACATGGTATCCTCAATTAGAAAAGTTCGCACTTGCACTAATCATGGCGTCTAGAAAACTAAGGCCTTATTTTCAATGCCACCCTATTTCCGTAGTAACTGCTTATCCATTGCGTAATATATTACATAAATATGAGTTATCAGGTAGGTTAGCCAAGTGGGCCATAGAATTGAGTGAATACGATATCACATACCAACCTAGAACCGCAATAAAATCTCAGGTGTTAGCTGATGTTTTGGCTGATTTTAGCCACGGTATACAACTAGAAGCTGAAAAGGAACTACAAGTGTTAAATGGATCTAATCGAGGAACTTGGATCTTGTTTACTAATGGCTAATCTAATGTGAATGGGGCTGGTTTAGGAATTGTTTTGGTACCACCTACGGGTGAAACCATTCGACAAGCCATCAAATGCCATTCTATAACTAACAATGAGGCAGAGTATGAAGCTGTGATTGCAGGTTTAGAACTGGCACGTGAACTTGGCATTGATCAGATTGTAATAAAAAATGATTCGCAGCTCGTAGTTAATCAAATGCTGAAGACTTATATAGCCAGGGAAACACGAATGCAGTAGTACTTAGAGAAGGTACGAGATTTGATTAAGCAATTCCAAGCCTGGAAAGTTATGCGGATACCAAGAGATGAAATGTCGAAGCAGATGCCGTAGCCAATCTCGCATCTGCGACAGACGTGACGAGCAACAAAAATGCTTCCGTAATTTATTTGTTTCATTCAGTACTCGATCCAGACAAAAATAAGGTAAATTTCAATAACTTAACCTGGGATTGGAGGAACGAGATCGTTGCTTTTTTGAAGTATGGAACTGTCCTTGAAGACAAGAAAAAGGCTCACGCGCTTCGTAAAAAGGCTGCTCGGTATTGTTTAAAGCAAGATAATCTTTATCGAAAAATGTTCGGTGGTCCCTTAGCAAGATGCCTCGGGCCTTCTCAAACGGAATATGTAATGAGAGAAATACACGAGGGGCATTGTGGAAATCACACGGGAGGAAGATCACTGGTAAGAACCATGATTAGAGCAGGCTATTATTGGCCTAAAATGGAAGAAGAAGCAGAAAATTTCGTGGCTAAATGTGATAAATACCAAAGATACGGTAATAACATGCATAGACCTGCGGAGTTGCTACATTCGGTCATTGCACCGTGGCCTTTTATGAAATGAGGGATGGATATCATGGGTCCACTACCACAAGCAAAAGGAAAGGTAAAATTCTTGCTTGTACTCACTGACTACTTTACTAAATGGGTAGAAGTAGGAGACTTTATTTGGCAAAATATCATATGTCGATTCGGTGAACCAAAGGAAATCATGTGTAATAATGGTCCGTAATTTATAGGTACACAAATCACAAAATTTTTTCAAAGTTGGCAGATCAAAAAGATTATGTCCACACCTTACCATCCGGTGGGTAATGGACAAGCTGAATCAACAAATAAAGTCATTGTCAACAATTTGAAGAAACGATTGGAAGAATCTAAAGGCAATTGGCCAGAATTGTTATCTGGTGTTTTATAGGCGTACCGCACGACAACAAAAACAAGTACGGGTGAAACACCATTCTCATTAGTATACGGAGCTGAAGCCTTAATTCCAGTTGAGATAGGGGAGCCAGGCACGAGAAACACGCAAGCGTCAGAAGAATCCAGTGAAGAAGAAATGCGCATAAACCTTGATTTACTTGAAGGAAAAAAGGGAAGCTGCACTAATAAGAATGGCGGCACAAAAACAAGTCATGGAATGATACTACAATTGAAAATCATGTCTAAGATACTTCAAGATTGGGGACTTCGTACTCAAGAACATTTTTCAATCCACGAAGGCGGCTAATGTGGGAAAATTAAGTCCAACCTGGGAAGGACCTTACAAGATTCATGGTATCGCGGGGAAAGGAGCATACGAGCTGGAAACAATAGATGACAAGATATTACCTTCACACTGGAATGTCGTTCACCTGAAGAGATACAATTTCTAAGGAGTAACCACGGTCAGGTATCCTCATTTTAAAATTTTATTTTTGAATTGTTAAAATTTTACTAACGATTTTAGATGATAGGCAAAAACCTAGCCCGTACTAAATGATGAATAACGATCTACAAGGCACATGGAATAGATTAAAATTCCCGGTCTAGGGATACAATTATTCTGATAGAAATTGAGACGGGTTAAACAGTCTTCATCTATAATCGTATCTCTGAGTCCTGTATGTTTTATTCCTTTATAGGAAAAGGACCAAATAAGAGGAGTTATGAAGTGTTCGAGACTTCATATTTCAAAGCTCAACACTTGGGGGACTATATAATATACATAGATATATATATGAAGAAGGCAAAGTTCAAGCCTGGAAAGTTTACTCATTGAATGAGTCATGTGCAGAGCAAAGTTACGAGCTAAAGAAGCCAAAGAAAAACCTTATCATAGTTAGGTTAAAGGCAATGTAATGAAACGGGTTATAAATAAAAATCTGGTGTTTTATTTTCTTTTTTGAAATCTATTGTAAGGAAAACAGTTACAAAAAAGTTATAGAAGTTATTTAAATACATGTAAGGTGTTATTTAAAACTTGACAAAGTTCAAATAAAAACTTGTCAAAGTTATTTCAAAAAACATGTGTATTCCTATTTCTTTTGTCGCACATTAACACCATTATGAAGTTGAGATGTCTTCTTCATTAAGTGTCGAATATAAAAGGGCCCTCTTTTATAAAATTCATGATTGATTTAAACATTCATGTAGTTAAAAAAGCATTTTACAAAATAAAAGTACAAATTATTGAATAAGTCTTTAAATATAATGGCAAGACAGAAGTTCAAAAATAGTTACGAAAACTTCTTAACATTGAAAAGTTTAGACTAAGTATGAACTTAGTCATAAACTAAAGAGTTGCTTATACAAAACGCCCCGAAAAAGGTCTGGGGACGTGATGTTTTCAACAAACCCTCAAAAAGGACCAAGGGTTATAATCACATTCCACCAAAAAGAAAAAAAAAAGGAGTCACATATCATAAACTTGTCACTGAGGAGTTGAAGAAGGAATCGAAGCAGGGACATCAGCAGCAGCAGGCTCAACTTGACTTGAAGGAATTGGAGCACTCACCGAACCCATATCATCTTCGATATTTTCACAAGTTTTAGCCATGGGAGAGGGAAAGTCTTGGCTCTGTTGAGTCTTTTCAATGGTTTCTCTTATTTTAGCCAACTCAGATTCCAAATTAAAATTCTCTTGTCTAACTTCCACAAGGGTATCATGGCGAGTATTTAAAAACGCCCAACTCACTTCAATTACGGTTTTATCCTCAAGAATCTCGTAATCTTTCTCCCACTCAGCAATCTCACTTTTAAGCTTCTCATTCTCAACTAAGGAAGAATCATAAGAAGCGTGAAGAGAAGCATGTGAACTTTCTAAGGAATGAACCTTATCAGAATATTCCCGGAGGTCTTCTTGAGTCTAGGTCAGAGTTTGCACAAGTTCACCGACATACGCTTCTTTCTCACTTAAAAGAGCCTTCAACTCTCTGATTTCTTCACTAGCCTTGGAGAGTTGCTCAGAAAAAGAAGTTTCGAGAAGATTCTTGTCTTTACCAGCTTGATTTGAGGAAGCTTTTTCAACCGCCAATTCCGAAGTTAAAACCCTCAACTGATGCTCTAAGGTGCACTTGTTCTCTTCTAACGTTTCCATATCAATTTGAAGGCTTTCATATTGTTCTCTGGAGTTATCTGCTTCAACTTGATACTCATGCATTAATTGCTCCATGTGTGAAACCCTCTTCATCATTTCTGTATCAACGAGGTTGATCTAAAAAAAGAGAAAAGGGTAAGAACCTTAATAAAAAGGGAATAAGTAAATCATTACAAGGAATACCTTTAATGATGATTGTATTATGTCGTTCATCCAAGTTAAAGAGTTGTGGCTCTCAAGCTTGACTCTCTCGATTGGACCAATTAGGGGTTTCAACCACACGTCATCCCCACCTGACTTTCTCAAAAGATTACCATCGACAGGGACCTCGATGATAACCTGTTTCATGGCAGCACTTCCACTCGAGGGACCAACCTCAGTTTGTTGAACAATTGTAGGAGGAACTATGGAAGGAGTCAAAACAGCCTGGGGAAGAGCAGCAATGGCAACAGTCATGACTGGCAAAGAAAGTATTACATGAGTGGTTATAGAAAAAGAAGCAAGGGGTGCTTTATCAGAAACTGGTCCTAAACTTTCACTACCAAACCCGCGGGCAAAAAGCTATTCAGCAGAATCATGAACAACATCGGGAGTATCATCATCAGAAATCACCAACGAGGCTTCAATAGGCTCATTAGGAGGAATAAAATGAGGAGGAGATGCTTCATCATCTGAAATAATTCGTCTTCTAGCCCGTGGCCTTTTTATCAAAGAACCCCCGTCTTGTTCTTCTTCCTTCTCAGAGTCTTATTCAACAGTAGCTTTCCTATTCGATGAGGAACTCAAAATTATCTCTTGGGCCCTATCCAAAGAAATTCTGGAAGCTGCGACGGCTTCAGCACTTATGCCTCGAATAGGAAATCCTGACAAAAAGAAGGATCAAAATAATTTCTGGTGGAAGCAATAAGTAAAATTAAAAAAAAAACTCTTACCGTGAGTTTTCACTTTCCAACCAAATCGATGAGAGAGGTTTTTTCAAGACCTACTGTCCATTGGAGCAACACTTAATAACTTTCTTACCCAACCACGGAAGTTGGGAATTTCATCAACAGCTCCCATGGATGCTGAAAAAGAAAAAGGGAATTAAATGATGATCATCAAAATTGAGAAAAAGGTACGAGAAAGTTATTAAAAAGAAAACTCACGTGCAAAATTCCACTTCTCAGGAAAGGGAACATTTCCATCACCTACTAAACCAACAGTGGGGGCAGCAATAAACCTGGCGTACTAGCCACGGTCTCTATTATCTTCAAGACTGACTAGAACTCTTTTGCTCCTTGCCACTAGAGTAAATACTCCTTGGCGAAAGATTTTGGGAGAATAGAGATGGATTAAATGAAAAAATGTAAAAGGTATACCAATCATGTTGGCCAAATGCCTCAAACAAGTAACAACCCTCCATACAATAGGGCCGATTTGTCCTAAACAAACGTTGAAAAAGTGATAGAACTCGAGGATAACAGGGTCAATAGCAGGTTTGAAACCCAACGTGAAAGGATATGTATAAACAAAAGAAAACCTAGTTAAATAAGAGGTGATTATTTAGTTCACATTGGTATTATAATGGGGAAGTCATGGCTCCAATGGCAATCTCCACGCACTATAGAAATCAAACCTTCAGTAATCTGAGTCGGGAAGATGTCAGCACGATCTAATGAAGACAGTTGGTTTCTGGTGGATTCTCTATCATTGTAGAAGGATAGTTCCGCAGGAACAATTTCATCCACTAAAGGTTCACGAAGAGGTTCAATGGGTTCTTTAGTCCTAGATGAAGATCTTTGAGAAAGTGAACCCCTAGTTTTGGGAGGTGGAGTAGAACTCGATGAAGGAATAGAGGAGCCTTGTGATGAAGAAGACCCTAAACTACGAATCCTTCCTCCTCTTCTACTTCTAATAGGAGCAAGAGAACGGTTGTGAACAATGGGGACCCTCCGAGGGTCAGGGTTTGAAGAAGACATAGTAGTATGAGGAAGAAGAAAATTACAATTGAATACTCTAAACTTTTGTGAAAAAGACAAAGGTAAAAAGTTATATTTATAGTGAGAAGCAATCGTCAAAGGAAAAGGCGCAATGATGGAAACATCATAATGAGAGTTGTCGCTTCGTAATTGATGAAGCCGTAAAAAAGCCTTAAAAGGCGCTGAAGGGTTGCAGAACCGACTAGGAGACGCCACGTGTTATGGACATTAAATGGAAGAGACTAGATGAAGCATCAGTTCCAAAGAAGAATTAATGGCGGCAAATATTCCCGCTTTAATAAGGTCCATTTCCCAAATATTCTATTGATGAATAAATGGCAAGTGGGGGGGGCAATCAATATTGGGAAAAATTAAGCTTATATATGGAATTCATTATAAGATGACACGTCATAACATGTGGACCAGTCAAAGAAGGATGGGTGATGAAGAATAATCAAAGAGGCACGAGCTTCAACAGGCACGGGCAGATGTTCAGAGAAAAAGCAAGGAAGATAGGTGCTCGAACCTCTTTATGATGGAAGGGAATGAATCTGATAGTAAATAAGGTATAGATACGTAATATTAGGCATTAAATACGGAAAACATTAAGGAATGTGTATTGAATCAAATATGACTGATTGTAACGTTACATTAAATGTCATTAAATGCCATTAATTGACAATAATGGCTCAATTATGGTAGAGACAAAACGTATTACCTAGAAATAGCTATAAAATGAGAAGACTGATCAATTGTAAGGACACGAAATACTATTGGAATACATTGATTTACTTTGCATACAATTATTATTTCTCAATTATTTCTATTTCAATTTGATTATCAGTAACCCGAGTTTTTCTAATATAAGCTTTGACGAAAGTCCTTATTTTTGGTTAAACAGCTACATCATACCCCGTTGGATGATGTTTTTCCCCGGACCCTGCATGAATGCGGAATATTTCGTGCATGTTCTGCAGTTTTTTATTGTCTTTTATCGACAATTGCAGGTGTAATGCCAAAAGTACCCTCAGTAACACTTATAAGTATGTTCATTCTTTATTTATATTTGGACCAAAATAGCTTACTTAGTTTAATTAAGGGTAAGATTTTGCAGTGAAATAGCACATGAATTATCCGAATAAGAAAATTATTTAAGGAACAAAACACAAAATGATAAAGAAAGGGTCACATGGTTATCGATATTCTTATTTATAACGTTAGACGAGTTGTCTGTTTTGCTTTGTCCTACTCATAAATCTGATGTAAAAACCATAGTCAGACACACGGGCATAAATTTTCTTAGTAACCACATTAGAAACTATTTGTCCATATTGCTTCGTCCTACAGAACATAAATAGTTCTTCCAAAATTAGTAAGAACAAGGCACATAGCCATGAATATTTTTGGTAACCACGTTAAAGATGATTCGTCCACATTTCTTTGTCCTACAATACATAAATCTGCTCAAAGTTATGGCACAACTTTCGGGTGTATTATAGGCCTGAGGAGCCCTTCATTAAATTTTACTCCTACCTCATAAGGCAAAGATAAGTAGCTAAACTCGAATCCAGGTTAATATCTGTTTTTACATGTTCTTTCATCGGAAAAACGGATTAAATAACTGCTGATAATTTAATCTTAGAAAAAGATTCTTGAAACTCTTTGAATGCAGACTGCTATAATTAGTTAGTTTAATCACATGTACCTACAATGTGGTTGATGTTGTAACATGGACCTATAATATATAAAGAAATCCCAAGTATGGTATACAATTTAATGAAGCTGCTCAAAATGGTTTCTTGAAGTTCCTTTTACTGGCTACTAAAATTGATTATCGAAAGAAGAATGATTGATTACGATCACATGCGGCATGGTTATACTTTAAAGGATTTATTTATTAATTCCTTAAAATAATCTGCGAACAAAACTAGAACAAAATCATGCCTAAAATAGTCAAGATTTCAGATATGAATCAGCTCTGTATCTCCTCCAACGGAGGATTCAGTAGCTTCTAGAAAGAGGAGTTCGTCGAGAGAGAAGGAGAACTACTGAGAATCTTTTAATTTGTGAAATAAAAACTTTACTTCAATGTATTAGGTACTGTTTAATATATACATGTGACATCCACTAACTGACTAATTTGTAAACTAACACTAACTAATGCTGACTCGACGTAACTACAAGAAGATAAATACAATTATAGTCTTAATACACTCCCCCTTCAAGTTGGATGTGAGGAGATCACACCCAATTTTCCAAGAACAGAGCAATGCTTAATCCCAGTGAGAGCTTTGCTAAGCACATCTACAAGCTGCTGTCCAATACCAATGTGCTGCAAAGAAATGAGACCTTCCTAAAGCTTGGTACGCACGGAATGACAGTGTACTTCAATATGCTAGTTCTTTCATGGAACACAGGGTTCCTAGCAATATGCAGAGCAGAGAGGCTATCACAGTGCACATGTATTGGTAAACAAAATGTCACAGTGAGTTCTTCAAGCAGTCTTGATAGCCAAATAAGTTCACCAACAACTTTTCCAAGGGCTTTGTATTCTGCTTCTGCTGAGGAGAGGGATATGGTTTCCAGCTGATGGGGCTGCCACCTAAGAACACAACATAACCAGATACTGATCTTCTAGAATAAGAGAAAGCTGCCCAATCAGAGTCACAATAAGCAACCAGTAAAAGATTATCTTCATTGCTGAAATATAGACCCAGAGTAGGATCCTTCTTCAGATACCTCAGCATATGATAGGCTGCCTGTAAATGGGGCTCCCTAGAATCTTGCATAAACTGGCTGAGATGTTGGACCCCATATGCTATGTCTAGTCTAGTATTAGTAAGGAAGTTTAATTTTTCAACCAATTTTCTGTAGAAGGTAAGATCAGACAATGGAGCACCCTCTTTTGTTTTCAGCTTTACTGTAGGATCAATGGGAGAAGTCAAGGTTGGAGAATGGAGACTCTCATATTCTTTCAACAAGTCTGACTCTCATGTTGGACCCCATTTGAGAATGCCATCTGATTTGTAAAGAATTTCCAGTCCTAGGAAGTAATGTAACTGCCCAAAGTCTTTAATTTTGAACTTGTCTTGTGAGAAGGCCTTGAGCTGATTGATTTCTTCAGAGTCAGTCCATATGAGCAACATATCATCTACATATACTGCTACAAAGACAATGGAGGAACCTTATTTTTTGTGAAATAAAGAATAGTCATACATGGAATGAGTGTACCCCCTTGAGTACAGGACTTTAGTCAACTTATCATACCATTGTCTGCTTGCCTGTTTCAGTCCATAAAGGGACTTGTTCAACCTACAAACTAACCCTGGAGAGTGTATTTCAAGACCTGGAGGAGCTTGCATATACACCTCCTCATGTAAATCTCCATGGAGAAATGTACTGTTCACATCCAGTTGTGAGATTTCCCATTTTTCCTTTGCCGCTATATCAATGAGGGACCTGACAATGGTCATCTTGACTACTGATGAAAAGGTCTCTGTGTAATCTGTACCAGCTTGTTGAGTATACCCCTTAACAACTAATCTTGCTTTGTGTTTTTCTACTCTGTTATCTGCTCTATGTTTTACTTTATACACCTATCTACACCCAATCCTATTTTCCTTTAGGTAAGGGAACTAGATCCCATGTGTTATTAGCATACAAGGCTTCAAACTCCCGTGTCATGGCACTTTGACAAGCAGGGTACATAGCTGCTTCTTCATATGAAGTTGGTTCTCTATCATTGTAGATGTTCTTTACAATGTGCTGACTATCAAGATGTAGGGCATCAGAAGTAATATGTTTATTATGGGAAAACATGGCATGTAGGGAGAAGTTAGAGTTAGATTTTAGGTTTGGTATATTGCAATCATAATCATTCAGATGTGAAGAGAGTTTGTGTTCCCTATGAGATCTTCTAAAACCCAATGGTTCCTCTATTGATTGTTGAGGTGAAGTCTTGTCTTGAAAATGTTCAATTGGAACCTGTGTCTCATGTGAGGAAGATATATGTAAGGAGGTGACAAGTGATGCATCAGAATTTGGGAAATTGGTGTTCTCCCGATCACTAATGCTGTGAGTTATACAAGTATCAGCGTGATCAGGTGGATTGTTAGTGAGTGGTGCATTATGGAAGGTAGGTGGAATGTTATTTACAGTAGAATTGAAAGTTAAAGGAAAAATTAACTCATAGAAGGAAACATCTCTAGGGATATGTATTTTCTTAGTGGCCAGACTTAGCACCTTATATCCCTTTGTGCCAAAAAGATATCCTAGGGTAGTTCTTGGTTCAAGTTTGTCTCTAAGAGGCTTTGGTACAGTAGGGTACACAAACACCCAAAACTCCTCAAGTAAGAGCAATTGGGCTTCTTTTTATACAAGAGTTCAAAAGGGCATTTGTTCTTTAGAGGAGTAGTTGGGAGTATGTTAATGAGGAAGGTTGTTGTAAGTATACATTCTCCCCAATATTTCAATGGTAACTTAGATTGAAAAAGTAGTTCCCTGGCCACTTCACGGAGATATTTATATTTTCTCTCCACTACTTTATTTTGTTGTGGTGTGTAAGGGCATGTCTTCTAGTGGTTTATTCCCTTTGATTGAAAAAGAGGTTGCCTCATTGCTAGTAAACTCTAGACCATTGTCATACCTTATACATTTAATGGTGGTTTGGAATTTGTTCTCTACCATATTTACAAAAGCCTTTATGACTTATAAGGCAATGCTTTTGCAACTCAAGAGATGTGTCCAAGTGGACCTACTATAATCATCTACTACGGTAAGGAAGTATTTGAAGTTATTATGTGTGGACACATGATAGGGACCCCACAGATCCACATGGAGTATTTCAAAAATTTTAGTAGTGTCAGTTGTTCTCTAGGGAAAGGGAAGCCTTGCTTATCCGGACATAGGGCAAATGTTGCACATAAAAGGTTGTTTGGCAGAAAAGGTTGCAGGTATAGTAGGAATCCCTTTCATTTTATTGAATGGTACATGACCAAGTCTGAAATGCCACAACATATCTACATTATCACTAATAGATGAACTAGAATACAAACCAGAAATACTGTCTTTATTATTGCAAATAGAATTATTTACAATAGGAAATGGACTGTAGGAATGGGATATACAGTGTATAGTATTCTCATCATTAGCATGAACAGAAAAATAAGGAAGATCACAATTTTATTCAGGTGAAAGACTACCTTTCTTCTGGCACTTAGAACAGAGGAAGTACAACCCATCATACTACTTACCAATCTCCAGAGGCATTTTCAGTGAAGGGGCCTGCAGTAGACAGGAAGTGTCAGAGAATGATGCAATGTATTTGAGATATACTGCTAGGGAACTGATTGACACTAGATTAAACTTAAAGAATGGAATGAACAAGACTTTGTACAGAATAATTTTAGGTGTTAGGGATACATCTCCAATTTCAGTTACTTTAACTTTGAAACCATTTGGAAGTTTAATTAACAGAGGATATGGTAGGCTTACTATGTTTTGTAGATGAGTTTTGTTAAGTCATATGGTGTGATACCCTAGAATCTAATATGCATAAGTCAGCTTTTGCACTAAAATATTTGCATGATGGATTATCAAAATCAATTGAAGAAGTGCAAGCAGTCATACCTGCAAAGTTCATAGAGGCTCCACTAGACAAGTTTGCACTGACTGTATTCTCACTGTTTCCCATATGAAAATGTTGTAGCAAGCTGACAATTTGGCCATACTGCTCATTTGAAAGGCTCATGCTTTGATTTTCTCCTTGGTGTTCCACCTCCTCTCCTCTTTCTATGTTTGTAACTATATTTGCCATGTCATTTTTTCCTTTGTTGAACCTTGTATTGTTATTGTATCCTTGAGAACTCTGTTTGTATTATTGTGGCCCTTGATTAAAACCCTGAGGGTATCCATGTAGCTTGTAGCACTTGTCTTTGGTGTGACCTTGTCGTTTACAATAGTCACAAAAGGGTCGAGGTCTGCTATTTGCAATTTGATTTCTAGTTCCAGTTGTGTAATTTGTCTTGAAGGTTCTTCCTCCTAGACTGACATTCAATGCTGTGGAGTCAACATTTAGTTGATTTTTTGGCCTAAATTCCTTCTGCTTTTCCTACTGTATCAGAAGGGCAAATGCCTGTGCCATGGACGACAAATGATTCATCATGAGTATGCTTCCTCGAACAACCGTATAGACTTCATTGAGTCCCATTAGAAATTGTATAAACCTTCTATATTGCTCTACCTTATGCATTCTTTCCTTCGCCCCACAGATACACACACAACTGCAATGAGTTTTGATGCTAAGAGTGTTCAATAACTCCCAGAGTTTCTTCATTTTTGTGTAGCCAGTAATATCAAGCACTTCCCGACTCAAATCATCAATTTCTTTCTGAATTTGATACATTTTAGCTCTATTAGTCTGATCATATCGATCTTCCAGTTCCTTCCACAGCTCAATAGAGTCATTTACATAGTCAACACTATCAGCGATGTCCTTAGACAGAGAATTTAAGATCCACGAGGTGACCATATCGTCACACCTTTCTCACTGACGAAAACATGGACACGTTACATCGGGTCTTTTACTATCCCTGTTGGTAAAACCTAATTTGTTTTTCACTGAAAAGGCTCTCAGTACGCTTCTTCTCTAGGAACGATATCCAATTCCATCAAATGAAACCAAAACTAGTGTGTAACCAGGACTATTAGAAGGATATATGTAAAGAGGGCTAGTAACGCCGATTACCATCTGTGTTGTCGCTATTGTGGTTGTCTTCAGTCTGCTCTGTGATTGCCATCGAAATTATGTGAAAATAGTTGAATCGTTCTTTGTGTGGCTGAGATTTCTTCGATTTGTCAATAAATCATCACTGCATGTGTCCGATCCTGTCATGACCCAAACCGATGGGCCACGATGGGCGCCTGAGTCTTACCTGTCAAACACCCCTAAGCATGCGTCTAAAATATGAACCTGAATAACATCTGCTGCATTACAAAATTAACATACGTGAAAGAAGCTTGCCATCAAGGCATATGTACGTATACAGGCAGAATACAGTGGGCGAGCCGGCAAGGCTGCTATAGACAACTATACATCAAAAACTGAAAGCCGACAAGGCCACATACAACCCAACTAGACATACTGTCTACAGACCTCTAACAGAAACATAACTATACAAAAACGGGACTGAGCCACGTCATACTCATATACATATATATGTACAAACGTATCGTACCAATATCGAAAGCAGCTCCGGATCAAATGGAGCACGCCAACTCTCGCTGATTAGGGATCCTAAGAAGGGGGACCGTCAGCTTCCCTACCTGCGGGCATGAAACGCAGGCCCCGTGAAATAGGGCATCAGTACGAAAAATGTACTGAGTATGTAAGGCATGGAAATTAGTACGTAAAAGACATAGACGAAACATGGAATCCTGAAACACATTTTTAAATTTGAATAACTTTGTAAATACTGAAACGTTTATAACGTCATGCACGTGCGTGTAAATGTCATGCCATGCATAGGTATGGTGTACATAATATCATCAAGCCACTGAGGGCATCCCATCATATCATCTCGGCCACTGTGGGCAATATCATCAACATATACCAGCTGATCAGGTGGTGGTGCATATATAACGCCATAACCTTTCCCATATCCCATATACATATATATATATATATATATACATACATATATACGCGTATGTAACGCCGTTTGCATACATACATATATATGCGTATATAACGCCGTTTGAATTATATTTTAGCAACTGTGGGCAATATCATCATCATATACCAACTGATCAGGTGGTGGTGCATATATAACGCCGTAACCTTTTCCCATATCCCATATACATATATTTACATATATACGCGTATATAACGCCATCTGGTCATGGGTCAATGCACATGTATGAAATGCATGAAAAATACGTAATAATCTCAATATTCCTTCCGGATAAATTTTTCCAACTGCGTATTATTCTGAGACCCATGAACAGAAGAAAATAATAATTCTCATGGGGAATCAAGAATATAGACACCCCTACTATTTCTATGAATAGAATAACTTATAGAAACCGTGTATTTGCTCGTTTCTTTTGTATAATCTGGACCATGCCAAAAGAAAAAGGGAGGGCCTTAACATACCTATTCCCGGAATTATTTGAACGAATCTGCTTCTGCGAAGTATGGACGAAATTCTGCTTCGAAGCTTTCGAAATTCAAAAATAGAATTGATATCTCCTTGAAATTGAAATGTTGGCTAAAATTGAATTGATGAACGAATTACTTTCTGACTGAAGCTAGCTTTAGCGTTTTATCTTTGAACCCAAAGACCAAAATGACTTTCTTTTTAAGGAACTACGTTAGTCCTTTTTCAAATGAAAAATGGAGACATTTACATATGATTTCTATTTGGAACTTAAAGGATATTCTGATTCTTTCCAAAATGAATATGGAACAAAGAACTTTTCTAAATCTTGCTTTGTTAATAATTAACCTATGGCAGCCACCTACTCATAATCAATATGAGTCATTTTCCTAAGTAGTGGCCTTCTGCCACGTTGTTTTGGGTTATTTTATTATTTTTTTATTCACTTATTAGTTAACCGGGTAATGTTCTGTTATCCGGTAATTAATCAATTACCCGCATAATTTAAAAATTACCATAAATTACTTAAAATTTTATTTATTTTTAAAATACTTTATATATACATTATATATTATATTACCGTAGTCATATGATACCTTGCATGGTACTAGTTCATAATTATCGGGTATTATCGCTCGACCCGTATTTTATTCCAAATTGAACGCTTTCAACGAAACTTATTTTCTTTAATCCGTATACCCCTTTATCCTTCATAACACTTATTTATCGCTTGTTATAATAACGTAAGTACGTTAACGTCAAGATGATCTCATCCCCGAGTCTACGTCGGTTAACTAAAAACGAAATTTTAACGTACAAAAATGCGAGATGTAACATCTCCATGTTTTCCGCAAACTCTAATTGATGAATGAAAAACCCTAGATTGTTCGGTGGCTAGAAACAACAAAATAAGAAAGGGCATGGTCGATGATAGAGCCTCCGCTCTGATACCATGTAAAAATATCAGATATGAATCGAGCTCTGTATCTCCTTAAATGGAGGATTCAGTAGCTTCTAGAAGGAGGAGCTCATAGAGAGAGAATGAGATTTGTGAAATGAAAACTCTAATTCAATGTATTGGGTACTGTTCAATTTATACATGTGACATCCACTAACTAATTTCCATTAACTGACTGATTTGTAAACTAACACTAACTAATGTCACTAACTAATGCTGACTTAGTGTATTACAAGAAGATAAATATAGTTATAATCTTAATAAAAATGTTTCTCAATCTTCTTCTACCTAACAACTCCAATCTCTTCCATCTCTAAACTTCTTTTCTCAATAATTTCAAAAATTAAAATTGAACTAGTCAAAAAGAATCAATTACATGTGAAAATAAAAGCAAAGAGCAATGCAAGATGAACCACATTAATCCTGACATATCAGAATCATAGTCTGCCGATCCAGATCATTAACAGATTTCAACATGTGCATGCATTATACATTTATTGTACTCTAATAATCATTATACATATATATGGTTTACCAGCATTATGATATTCATGTAAAATTAGGTTAGATAATACTTTTGAGGTAAATTTTAATTACTTGAGCAATTTTTATTATTCTTATCATACTTTGATAGTAGGGAGAAACAAAGTGTCATATGGTCATGGGTCAATGCACATGTATGAAATGCATGAAAAATACGTAATAATCTCAATATTCCTTCCGGATAAATTTTTCCAACTGCGTATTATTCTGAGACCTATGAACAGAAGAAAATAATAATTCTCATGGGGAATCAAGAATATAGACACCCCTACTATTTCTATGAATAGAATAATTTATAGAAACCGTGTATTTGCTCGTTTCTTTCGTATAATCTGGACCATGCCAAAAGAAAGAAGGGAGGACCTTAACATACTTATTCCCGGAATTATTTGAACGAATATGCTACTGCGAAGTATGGACGAAATTCTGCTTCGAAGCTCTCAAAAATTCAAAAATAGAATTGATATCTCCTTGAAATTGAAATGTTGGCTAAAATTGAATTGATGAACGAATTACTTTCTGACTGAAGCTAGCTTTAGCGTTTTATCTTTGAACCCAAAGACCAAAATGACTTTCTTTTTGAGGAACTACATTAGTCCTTTTTCAAATGAAAAATGGAGACATTTACATATGATTTCTATTTGGAACTTAAAGGATATTCTGATTCTTTCCAAATGAACATGGAACAAAGAACTTTTCTAAATCTTGCTTTGTTAATAATTAACCTATGGTAGCAACCTACTCATAATCAATATGAGTCATTTTCCTAAGTAGTGGCCTTCTGCCACGTTGTTTTGGGTTATTTTAGTATTTTTTTATCCACTTATTAGTTAACCAGGTAATGTTCTGTTACCTGGTAATTAATCAATTACCCGCATAATTTAAAAATTACCACAAATTACTTAAAATTTTATTTATTTTTAAAATACTTCATATATACATTATATATTATACTACCGTAGTCATATGATACCTTGCATGGTACTAGTTCATAATTATCGGGTATTATCGCTCGACCCGTATTTTATTCCAAATTGACCGCTTTCAACGAAACTTGTTTTCGTTAATCCGTATACCCATTTATCCTTCATAACACTTATTTATCGCTTATTATAATAACGTAAGTACGTTAACGTCAAGATGATCTCATCCCCGAGTCTACGTCGGTTAACTAAAAACAAAATTTTAACGTACAAAAATGCGAGATGTAACATCCTTCCCCCCTTAGAAACATTCGTCCTCGAATGTTCAAGTCCCCGTAATCTGCATAACTTTGGCAGGGTCGGCTTGGTCATAAAACTACTACCAATTCTCCTTGTAGAAGCTTAATAATTCAATGATACACAGGACAACGACAATTATTAACAGAAAAATTTATACACGCACCTTGAGGTTATGACGTCTCAGTTAGACCCTTCTCTGGAAGAGGAAATAGGTAGGGATATCTAGACTTCATATCTTCCTCGGCCTCCCAAGTCATTTCTTCTACATTGTTGTTCCTCCAAAGCACTTTCACGGAGGCTACCTCCTTATTCCGCAGCTTGCGGATTTGTCGGTCTAGAATGGCAACCGGAATTTCCTCGTATGACAAGTCCTATGTAATCTGTACATCATTCGTGGGGTACTACTCGGGTAGGGTTGCCA
The DNA here is from genome assembly GCF_000393655.2 of Nicotiana sylvestris. NCBI lineage: Eukaryota > Viridiplantae > Streptophyta > Magnoliopsida > Solanales > Solanaceae > Nicotiana > Nicotiana sylvestris. The sequence continues at coordinate 34,674,556 of NC_091068.1, forward strand.
ATGCACTTTCGTAACATATATACATGAAAAATTGGATGGACAGACTCCAATTCCAAGGGCAATTCTAACTCATAAGCTACTCGGCCCACTCTCCGAATGATCCTATAAGGCCCAATATACCGTGGCTAAGTTTACCCTTTTTGCCAAATCTCATCACACCCTTTATAGGCGACACCTTCAAGAATACCCAGTCATCAGTCCCGAACTCTAAATCTCGACGTCGCACATCTGAATATGACTTCTGACGACTCTGAGCTGTCAATAGTCGATCCCGGATAAGCTTTACTTTTTCTATGGTTTGCTAAACTAGGTCTGGCCCGTGTAATCCAGATTCTCCAATGTCGAATCACCCTATAGGCGACCTACACTTTCGTCCGTAAAGAGCTTCGTATGGAGCCATCTGAATGCTGGAATGGTAGCTATTATTATATGCGAACTCAATAAGCGACAGATGACCATCCCAACTACCTTTGAAGTCTATTACACAAGCTCACAACATATCCTCCAGTGTTTGAATAGTACGCTCAGCCTGTTCGTCTGTCTGGGGATGAAATGCTGTACTAAGACTTACTTGAGTCCCCAATCCCTTTTGGAAGGACCTCCAAATGTTTGCTGTAAATTGAGCTCCTCTATCTGAGATAATAGATATAGGTACACCATGCAGTCGTACTATCTCCTTAATATAAAGCCTCGCATAATCTTCTAAGAAATACGTAGTTCTAACGGGCAGAAAATGGGCTGACTTTGTGAGCCTATCAACGATCACCCATATTGAATCGAACTTACCCTTGGTACGAGGTAAGCCTATGATGAAGTCCATATTGATTATTTCCCATTTCCAAGTCGGAATCCCCATAACCTGCAATAACCCACCGGGTTTTTGATGCTCGATCTTAACCTGCTGATAGTTAGGGCACTGAGCAACAAATTCTGCTATATCCTTTTTCATTCCGTCCCACAAATATATTTCCCTGATGTCATGATACATCTTTGTCATTCCTGGATGGATAGAATAACGGGAATAGTGAGTTTCTCCCATAACCTGCAGACGCAAACCTGCAACATTAGGCACACATAATTGCCTTTGATATCTGAGGACCCCATCTTCGGTAATTACAAACGGTGTCTTCTCCTTCTAAAGAGTGGTATCTCTATAATGAATTAGCACAGGATCCTCGTACTGGCGTTCTTTTACTTCAGTTACTAAAGATGATGTTGCCATATCCTGAAGAGTAATTCCAATGTCACCTGAGTCCAGTAACTGAACTCCAAGACTAGCTAGATGATGAACCTCATGGGCTAATCCCCTCTTTTCTGGCTACAAATACGACAAGCTACCCATAGATCTATGGCTGAGAGCATCGGCAACTACGTTTGCCTTCCTCGGATGGTATAAAATATTAACGTCATAGTCTTTAAGTAGCTCCAACCATCTCCTTTGAAGAAGATTCAATTCCCTTTACTTGAAGATATACTGGGGGCTCTTATGATCCGTATAGATATCAACATAAATTCCATACAAGTAGTGCCTCCACATCTTTAGTGCATGAATCACCGCAGCTAACTCTAAATCGTGGGTCGGGTAGTTCTTCTTGTGCTTTCTTAGTTGTCTAGAAGCATAAGCCATAACCTTACCATGCTGCATCAGCACACAACCCAATCCAACGCCTGAAGCATCGCAATAGATAACATAACCATCGGTCCCTTCTGGAAGCGTTAGAACCGGTGCTGAAGTTAACATGTCCTTTAATGCTTGGAAACTCCGTTCACAAGCATCAGTCCATTGAAACTTTGCTCCCTTCTGAGTCAACTTTGTTAAAGGTGCTGAAAGGGAATAAAATCCTTCCACAAATCTCCTGTAATATCCTGCCAACCTAAGAAAACTACGAACCTCTGTTGGTGATTTGGGCCTAGGCCAAGTCTTTACTGCCTCAATCTTTTGTGTATCCACCAGGATGCCTTCACCCGAAATGATATGCCCAAGGAAAGTTACAGAGTTCAACCCGAATTCACACTTAGAAAATTTTGCATACAACTTCCTTTCTTGTAGAACTCTGAGCACCGTACGCAGATGACCAACATGCTTATCGTCTGAATGAGAATATACCAATATATCGTCAATAAATGCAATTACAAATAGATTTAAGAAAGGCCTGAACACACGGTTCATAAAATCCATGAATACTGCTGGGGCATTGGTCAGACTGAACGACATAACCCGAAACTCAAAATGCCCATATCTAGTCCTGAATTCTGTCTTCGGAATATCTTCATCCTTAACCCTTACCTGATGGTACCCGGACCTCAAGTCTATATTTGAAAACCACTTGGCACCTTGCAACTGATCAAATAAGTCGTCAATCCTCGGGAGCGGGTACTTATTCTTGATCGTCATCTTATTCAGTTGCCTATAATCAATACACATTCTTAAGGAACCATCTTTCTTCCTTACAAACAACACAAGTGCTCCCCACGATGACGTACTAGGTCTGATAAAACCTTTTTCAAGCAAGTCCTTTAGTTGTTCTTTCAACTCTTTCAGCTCTGCGGGGGCCATTCTATAGGGAGGAATAGATATTGGGTGAGTATCTGGTAGTAGGTCAATAGAAAACTCAATTTCTCGCTTTGGTGGGAGACCCGGAAGTTCATCAGGGAAGGTATCTGGAAACTCATTTACCACAGGGATGGACTGAATGGTTGGTGACTCTACTTCCATATCCTGAACCCGAACTAAGTGATAAATACATCCCTTTCTGGTCATCTTCTTTGCCTTGAGATAGGAAATAAATCTACCTCTCAGCGATGCCGTGCTACCTTTCCACTCCAAAATAGGCTCCCCCGAAAATTGAAATCGGACTATCTTCGATCTACAATCAACATTGGAATGACAAGAAGCCAACCAATCCATACCCATTATAACATCAAATTCTACCATATCTAACTCGATTAAGTCTGCTACGGTAGGTCGACCATGAACTATTATTATACAACCCCTATATACCTGCTTAGCTATCACCGAGTCCCCAACAGGTGTAGACACCTCAAAAGGTTTAACCAATTCAGGTTTTATTTCAAACTTACTAGCAATCAATGGAGTAACGTATGATAAGGTGGAACCTGGATCAATTAGTGCATATACATCGTAGGAGGAGACTGATAATATACCTGTAACAACATCAGGCGATGACTCTTGGTCCTGTCGTCTTGCCAATGTATAAATATGGTTTTGAGGGCTGCTCGAGCTAGATGCTCCGCCTTTGCCTCTACCACGACTCATTGGTGCTTGGGGACTTTGCCTAGGGGGCGTACTGATGATGACGATCCAGTCACAGATCCCACTGGCTGAGCTATACTTGCATCACCTCTCATCGGACAATCCTTCATAATGTGTCCCGGATAACCACAAGTATAACAAACATCTAATCCCATACGACATTTCCCGGTATGCTGCTTACTACATTGAGTACATCGTGGCAAGGGTGGCCTCATCTGATTTGACTCACCCCTATATGAGAATCTGAGGCCCTAAAATTCTGACCAGGCCCTGAATATGTAGAACGATCAAATCTCTGTCCTCCAAACTGAGGGGGCACGCTAGCCGAGGGTGGGGATTGATATCTCAAATACTGCTGCCTCTGACCATCTCGAAACTCACCAGAAGGACCCGAAGGCCTCGCTCTTTTATTCAGGGCCCTATCATGCTCATGATTGGTCCTCTGTTTCTGTTTACGCTCCTCTATACCCTGAGCGTACGCCTGAATACGAGAAATATCCATGTCTGGATGAAGTGAAACCGACATACAATCGTTAAGTAAGTAAGGCTCTAATCCCATCACGAACCGGTGAATCCGATCCTCCATCTTAGATACAATAGTGGGAGCATACCTAGACAACAAATCAAACTGAAGACAGTACTCCCGAACACTCATGTTTCCCTACCGAAGGGTCACAAACCTATCAACTTTGGCTCGCCTAAGCTCTGGTGGCAGATAATGACGAAGAAAAGCTTCTGTAAACTCCTTCCATACCGCTGGAGGGGCATTCTCACCTCTGGACAATTCCCAAGACTCGTACCAATTAACTGCAACATCTCGGAGTCTATAGGAAGCTAGCTCAACTGACTCAGTCTTAGTGGCCTTCATTACCCGTAACTTCCTATGTACTCTATCAATAAATACCTGAGGGTCCTCATTCGGATATGCTCCAGTGAATACTGGAGGGTCTAAATTAATAAAGTCACGAACCCTCGCCCTCACGGACCTATCTGCGTGACCAATACCTACTTCCTGACACCGAGCCTGTGCGGCTACTAATTGGGTCAATAACTGAACAACATCTCTCATCTCCTAACCCAACGTATCCTGCTGCGGTGCTGAATGTATAGGGGCGGGTGCTGGAGCTGGTACCCTTCAGAACTCTTCTGGAAAAGGCGGGGTATGTGAAGTCTGAGATGGAACCTCACCATGAGATTCTCCCCGAGACCTGGTAACTCGTGGTGCTCGACTAGTAGTCTCACCAGCCACGGACTTTCCCTTCTGGGTGGCCGTACTCTTTGAAGGCGTTGCTAAAAATATAACGTTCGTTAGGAACAAGAATTCTTGTATTGCACAATCTTGAGATAAAAAGAGAGGATAACATCCTATATGTCCTGTAGCCTCCTATTTATAAGTGTGGTGCACGACACAACCATAAACAAGACTCTACTAGACACGGTCTGTAGACAACCCTAGGACAGAACTGCTCTGATACCACTTTTGTCATGACCCAAACCGATGGGCCACGATGGGCGCCTGAGTCTTACCTGTCAAACACCCCTAAGCATGCGTCTAAAATATGAACCTGAATAACATCTGCTGCATTACAAAATTAACATACGTGAAAGAAGCTTGCCATCAAGGCATATGTACGTATACAGGCAGAATACAGTGGGCGAGCCGGCAAGGCTGCTATAGACAACTATACATCAAAAACTGAAAGCCGACAAGGCCACATACAACCCAACTAGACATACTGTCTACAGACCTCTAACAGAAACATAACTATACAAAAACGGGACTGAGCCACGTCATACTCATATACATATATATGTACAAACGTATCGTACCAATATCGAAAGCAGCTCCGGATCAAATGGAGCACGCCAACTCTCGCTGATTAGGGATCCTAAGAAGGGGGACCGTCAGCTTCCCTACCTGCACCTGCGGACATGAAACGCAGGCCCCGTGAAATAGGGTATCAGTACGAAAAATGTACTAAGTATGTAAGGCATGGAAATTAGTACGTAAAAGACATAGATGAAACATGGAATCCTGAAACACATTTTTAAATTTGAATAACTTTGTAAATACTGAAACGTTTATAACGTCATGCACGTGCGTGTAAATGTCATGCCATGCATAGGTATGGTGTACATAATATCATCAAGCCACTGAGGGCATCCCATCATATCATCTCGGCCACTGTGGGCAATATCATCAACATATACCAGCTGATCAGGTGGTGGTGCATATATAACGCCATAACCTTTCCCATATCCCATATACATATATATATATATACATACATATATACACATATATAACGCCATTTGCATACATACATATATACGCGTATATAACGCCGTTTGAATTATATTTTAGCAACTGTGGGCAATATCATCATCATATACCAACTGATCAGGTGGTGGTGCATATATAACGCCGTAACCTTTTCCCAAACCTATTCCCGGAAATATTTGAACGAATCTGCTTCTGCAAAGTATGGACGAAATTCTGCTTCGAAGCTCTCGAAATTCAAAAATAGAATTGATATCTCCTTGAAATTGAAATGTTGGCTAAAATTGAATTGATAAACGAATTACTTTCTGACTTAAGCTAGCTTTAGCGTTTTATCTTTGAACCCAAAGACCAAAATGACTTTCTTTTTGAGGAACTACGTTAGTCCTTTTTCAAATGAAAAATGGAGACATTTACATATGATTTCTATTTGGAACTTAAAGGATATTCTGATTCTTTCCAAAATGAATATGGAACAAAGAACTTTTCTAAATCTTGCTTTGTTAATAATTAACCTATGGCAGCCACCTTCTCATAATCAATATGAGTCATTTTCCTATGTAGTGGCCTTCTGCCACGTTGTTTTGGGTTATTTTATTATTTTTTTATTCACTTATTAGTTAACCGGGTAATGTTCTGTTATCCGGTAATTAATCAATTACCCGCATAATTTAAAAATTACCATAAATTACTTAAAATTTTATTTATTTTTAAAATACTTTATATATACATTATATATTATACTACCGTAGTCATATGATACCTTGCATGATACTAGTTCATAATTATCGGGTATTATCGCTCGACCCGTATTTTATTCCAAATTGAACGCTTTCAACGAAACTTGTTTTCTTTAATCCGTATACCCCTTTATCCTTCATAACACTTATTTATCTCTTGTTATAATAACGTAAGTACGTTAACGTCAAGATGATCTCATCCCCGAGTCTACGTCGGTTAACGAAAAACGAAATTTTAACGTACAAAAATGTGAGATGTAACATCTCCATGTTTTCCGCAAACTCTAATTGATGAATGAAAAACCCTAGATTGTTCGGTGGCTAGAAACAACAGAATAAGAAAGGGCATGGTCGATGATAGAGCCTCCGCTCTGATACCATGTAAAAATATCAGATATGAATCGAGCTCTGTATCTCCTCAAATGGAGGATTCAGTAGCTTCTAGAAGGAGGAGCTCATAGAGAGAGAATGAGATTTGTGAAATGAAAACTCTAATTCAATGTATTGGGTAATGTTCAATATATACATGTGACATCCACTAACTAATTTCCACTAACTGACTGATTTGTAAACTAACACTAACTAATGTCACTAACTAATGCTGACTTAGTGTATTACAAGAAGATAAATATAGTTATAATCTTAATAAAAATGTTTCTCAATCTTCTTCTACCTAACAACTCCAAGCTCTTCCATCTCTAAACTTCGTTTCTCAATAATTTCAAAAATTAAAATTGAACTAGTCAAAAAGAATCAATTACATGTGAAAATAAAAGCAAAGAGCAATGCAAGATGAACCACATTAATCCTGACATATCAGAATCATAGTCTGCCGATCCAGATCATTAACAGATTTCAACATGTGCATGCATTATACATTTATTGTACTCTAATAATCATTATACATATATATGGTTTACCAGCATTATGATATTCATGTAAAATTAGGTTAGATAATACTTTTGAGGTAAATTTTAATTACTTGAGCAATTTTTATTATTCTTATCATACTTTGATAGTAGGGAGAAACAAAGTGTCATATGCATGGTCGGGCATAAATGTCTTTGTACTGCAAAATATAAATTTGCTCCAAAATTAAAAAGCAAGGGTTACATAGTGAAAAATATTTTTGGTAACCGACTTAAAGAAGACATGCCTAATAATTCGTTTATATTAATTGGGTTTATTGAATTTGAAAGTGTATCACCTGTATGGACGTACCCAGTACGTTATTATACCATTTAAATAAAGTTGGCCAAAATGGTTTCCGAAGCTCATTTAACTAGAAAACCCTTCTCTAAGATTAAACAAACAGACTACCGGACCTGATTTTAACGCACAAATAGGTTGAAATGCATGTGTAACAACTCAAAACCACGGTAGGTCGTGATGGAGTCTAACCTGCTTGCTAAGCAACCCAACACACATAAATAAATAAACTAAATAGAAAGTAAAACTATCTAACATTGAAGCCGCATGATGAAACATAAATAATTTTAAATACTCACACATTACTAATGAACACCCAAAGATTGGTGTCACGAATCAATGAGCAACTAAGAATATATGAAAGACTGAATCATAATACAAAATACTATCCGAAGGAAAAAACAATAGACAAAAGTAAATAGAAGAAAACTCCATACGCTGCGAATCGATCCACATAATAGCTCATCAAGATTGTTCACCAAATTCCGCTAGGCCTTCCTCGAGCCACACTAATAATCAAATTCAACCTGTCCAACATATACAAAAAGGGTAGTATGAGTATAAAATCATGGTACTTAGTAAGTATCAAGTCTAGCCTTGAGAAGTAGTGGCGAGGGGTCGACACTAACACCTACTACCAATCCAATAAACAAGTGAGAGCATAAATATAACAACATAAAGGCACAGTAAATCTGAAATTCAGACATGCCTTTCAGACAAAAGGATACAATATGATGTCAAGTACCACAATTCTTTTCGAAATAATGATATGAATCAATCAACGCTTATATAAAAGCTACTACATGAATGTAGAATACGAATGCATACCCACGGTCTAGTCTTAACAGCTCACAACACAAATCCATGTGTCTGGCCAACTATCCAAATAAACTACCAATCTTGGTCCCTCCGCTCAACGAGCCCAAAGTAACATGGGTACTCACTTGACTCCGGAGGGATGTGTCACGACCCAAATCGAAGGGCCGCAACGGGCACCCGATGCCTTACTCAATAGAGTACCAACATAATGTATCCTTCTTATCATACCATCATGGGTAAATGGGCTAGAAGAGTCGTCATGAGACTAACAGAATCAAACATAAGGGAATAATCGACATAGGACAACTCAACATGATATACAATCTTATACATGTGACATACAGGCCTATAAGACTGACATGATCATTTGTACACTCAGACCATAGGCCAACAAGGCCATACAAGTATCCATATATATGACATCTGTCTACAAGCCTCTAAGAGTACATAAACGTCGTAAAAGTCAGGACAGGGCCCCGACATACCAATCAATACATGTCCAAATCATACTAACCAAAAAGGCAACTCCGGAGCAAATGGAATGCACCAACACCTTCCGCTAAGCCGATAGCCTACTATGAGGACTGCAACCTGTCTATCGGGACTTGCGGCCATGAAACGTAGTGTCCCCAGGAAAAAGGAACGTCTGTATGAATAAAGTACCGAGTATGTAAGGCATGGAAGCATAAGTAAGAATAGTAATGTAAAGAGAGATAGAGAAGATACAACCTGTAATACGTAAGTGCCCATGAGGATTATGCATGATCTATATATATATATAGAAACATATATAAACTTCTTTTAAAAACATATGTCTCTGTGTGCATTATCATCATCATATCGTACCCGGTCGTAATAAGCCCAGTAAAAATGTACTCGACCATCATAAGGCTTATTAGAATCATACTCGGTATTGACAGTCAATTTTGACCCTCCCTTTTAAATTAATTTACTTATACTTAATAATTTACAATAAATATTTGAAAGTATTTTATGGTGATAAATACTTATTTTTACAAATTAAAAAAGTATTAGTTTTGAAATTAATCACTTAGTGTTAGTATTATGTACTTATAAAATATTTTCTATTTTAAGATTATTAAAATAACTTTTATATAAATCGCATAGGTCTTATAATTAATTTGAAAAAATTACTCCTTAATTTCTAGTTAATTAGACTACTATTTAATATTTTGACATTAGTGATATAATTCAAAAAATGAAGTATTTATAAATAATTAACTATATTGTTAGTATATACATATATATAATAATAATAATAATAATAATAATAATAATAATAATAATAATAATAATTTTACCAGATTTTACTGACAATTATTAAGCTTATTTAATTTAATTATAAAGGGGATCAAAAGAGGCTAACAACTACAATTGTAAATCTCCAATTAAACATAAGATGGTCATCTTTTAAATTCATTTTGTCCTAAATGACAAGCCCAATCCATAAAAAACACCCAATCTAAAGACCCTCTAATCCACTGTGGCGATCTGCGCCCCTCTCCCTAAACCAATCATAGTATGCCACGTTGCTCGTCTCTCTTACTCATAAAGAAAGCACAATGAATATGGGTTGTTGATCTATCTCATCAGTGGTCCGCATTTAATCTCCATTTCCTTCTTATTCTTTAATCTTATTAAGATTTAATCTCAACTGTCAAGATCAGAGAGATCCAACGGCCATCGATTTTTCCCCATTAAATCATTTAAATTCTTAATTATCAAAATAATTGGAGTCGTTGATCAAAAGATCCAACAACTTCCGTTTCATCTCCGAATCTTAACTCAGAGATGACCCCCCTTAAACATAATCACTTTCAACCAAAACGGCCACCCTCATTTCCCAATTCCCTCTATTTTCTCTCATTCCATTCAGACTCATCAGTCTTAAAACCATGCACAAATTTGTGCAAGGTCACAAATCAAGCCCTAACATATACATCTTGTCCTGTTAACCACGAATATCCCCGATTTCCATTACATTTCCATCGATTCAATTTGAATATCAAATCTGAAACACTAGACCTAAACTATGCAACCTGAAAATCCTTCAACCCTTCCTCTATTCCGTCGAGTTGGAGCATGCATGGCGAATATCTTTAGATTTATCATTATTATTCATTATCCAGAGGTTAAACGCAGTGACCTCTGGACATAAGGGTTTGGCTAATGTTCCAAAGGCTTCAATGATTGACCTCCCCGTGCTCGGATGAACTCCACACTTCTTTTCCCATTTTTTCTCTCCAACTTCACCTAATTATGCTCACATCATCAACTCATCATCATCTTCCACTCATGGTTTGAATCTGTTGAAACCCTAGACCCATTAAATGGCACTATAAATAGGGCCTTGATTTCTCTCACCTAACATCACCAACAACACGACCATACCCAACACGAATATGTATACGGTAAAATAGGAGGGTTCAATTTTCGGTCATTACGATGCTTCTTAAGCACGTTTCCAAAATCTTGAGACCGTGGTCGAGATTCACACCCTATGGTTATCGATGTCGACCTCGGGGCAATACAGATCGGTAGTTATGGTGCAAAAGTAAGAAGTTCCCAAGGCACATGACTAGAGCTAACAAAGTCTATTAGGCTAGTCCAAACCCGTATCATGGCATTAAATAGCTGTACCAGCCCCATACCTTTGTAGTTGAGATTCCCCCTCATATATAAAGGGGATCCATGTCATTTTGTAAAGATCATCTGATACACAATATTGAATATACAAGAACATTCTCTCTACTCTCTAACTTAACATATTCTCTTGATTTCACTACTTACATTTATTGCTTATATTCATCGTGTTCTACTTATTGTTCTTCATTTATTGCTCATAAAGAGCCGCCATCAAGTTTATCATATATGTTCGATTGCCTTTAGCAAGGCATCCGACTCGACCTCGAGGCCCCTTATACACAAGCTCGAGGCCCCCGATTTCCAGCCATTAGGTTTGGTCATTATACTGGTTTCAAGCCATTATCTTATTTTCTAGTCTTTTACTTAGCATCTGTTGCCTAACAACTAGAATAAAAATAGATCACATATTTTTAGAACTACAAAATTAAATCTAATTATAATTACCATTTTCAAGGTAAACAGTTTGGCGCCCACCGTGGGGCTAAAGATAATATTGATTGTTTTCTTGCTGGTTTACTACATAACACAAGTTATCTTTCACGTTTTTTCTTGTCAAAGAATCTTTGATTTCCGGTGCAAATGTCTAACTCAGTGAATGCGTATGAAAACAAAGGTCTTGAGGACCATGGAGAGAATGGTGTGGCTGTTCCAGGTATTGGCGCACCGCCACTAAACCCTGGGGACGTGCCAGAGCCAATCCCAGCATATATGGTCTCGTGCGATGCCCAACACGTCGATATAAGTTCCCATACTAACAGAAGCGTATGCCAAGGAGACCAACAAGAAGCTCTGAAAACCCAGCTAGGGAAGAACAAGAGGTTAGACTTCATGTTATTTTTGAAATGTTACAGGCACAACAACTGGCAATTGCTTAGCTGCAAAGTCACCAGAAAACTCCCAGCACGGTGGCACCAGACACGGCTCCCCGAGCCGAGCATGTACAAGAAAGATCAAGCAACAACGGGTCGGCAACCGACCCTGCCATCATAAAGAAGCTCGAGGACCTCACTAAGAGGATCAAGTCGGGCGAGAAGAAGATAGAAGCCAACGACAAGTAGGTGGAGACCTACAATTCCAGGGTCGATCAAATTCCGGGCGCACCCCAAATCATGAAGGGTGTAGATTCAAAGAAGTTCATACAAAAGCCCTTCCCATAGGAAGCAGATCCAAAACCCATTCTAAAGAAGTTTAGAATGCCCGACCTTCCGAAGTACAATGGAACCTCAGACCCTAATGAGCACGCGACTGCTTATACTTGTGTAGTGAAGGGAAACGACCTAAAGGACGATGAGATCGAATCTGTCCTACTAAAAAAGTTTGGAGAGACGGTTTCGAAAGGGGCGATTATAAGGTATCACAACCTAGACCCAAACTTGATAGATTTATTTGCCATGCTAGCAGATTCCTTCATAAAGGCACATGCTGGTGCCATCAAGGTAGCTACAAGAAAATCCGACGTCTTCAAAATCAAGAAAAAAGAGAACGAGATGCTGCGAGAGTTCGTATCTCGCTTTCAAATGGAACGAATGGAACTACCACCAGTCTTCGATGACTGGGCAGTGCAGGCCTTCACTCAAGGTTTGAATGAGCGAAGCTCGGTAGCTTCGAAGCAGCTGAAGCAAAACTTAGTTGAATACCCTGCTGTGACTTGGTCGGACGTCCACAACCGATACCAATCAAAGATCAGGGTCGAAGATGACCAACTAGGAGTCCCCTCGGGCTCGGTATATCCTAGCAGGCTTCCAACAAAGGAGCCAAAGCCAAACAAAGAAAGATACCAACCATACACTGAAGATAGAAGAAATGCCCCGAGGCACAACATAGCCCGCAATGACCGAAGGATGGATCGAGGCCAGAATCCTCGGGGATTCGTTAGCAGAGCTGGATTCGATAAGCACACAGGGCCGACAGAGGCAACCCGCTTATCGGAATACAACTTTAATGTCGATATTTCAGACATCGTATTCGCCATCAGTAAAATCAGAGACACCAGGTGGCCAAGGCCTGTGCAATCAGATCCTTCGCAAAGGAACCATAACTTAGTGTGTGAATTTCATGGCACACACGGTCACAGGACCGAGGATTGCCGACAACTCTGGGAAGAAGTAGCCCGACTACTCAGCAAAGGTCACCTCCAAGAATTCCTTAGTGATCGGCCAAAAATCAGTTCCGGGAAAGAGAGGCGACCAAGAAGAATGAAACAGATGAGCCACAACATGTCATCCACATGATCTTAGGAAGCATCGATGCTCCACAAGAACCCATGGTCAAAAGAACAAAAATATCCATCACTAGAGAAAAGCAAACTCGATGTTACATACCCGAGGTAACTCTCACATTTAGTGACGAGGACATCGAAACCTTGTCTCATCCTCACAACAACGCATTGGTGATTCTTTTCTTGTGAATACATTTCAAATTAAAAGTTTACTTGTGGATCGAGGTAGCTCGGCCAATATTATCAAGTCGATGGTGGTAGAGCAGCTCAGACTACCTGAACAAATTTTGCCCGCCTCTCGAGTCCTCAACAGGTTCAACATGGTAAGCGAAACAACCAAAGGGGAAATCACTATCCCGGTCAACGTGGTCGGCACTACCCAAAATGCCAAATTCCATGTCATCGAAGGAGACATGAGGTACAATGCCTTGCTCGGGAGGCCATGGATACACCGCATGAGAGCAGTACTTTCTACCCTCCATCAAATGATGAAATTTCCGACAAAGGATGGGATAAAAACCCTCAATGGGGAACAACATGCAGCAAAAGAGATGTTTGCGGTGCACGATGTGGCACCGACATCAATACCTCCATCGTCAAAGGAGCCAAAGTATAAGCAATCAGTAAAATAACAATAACAAGCTACATTCTCAGCTACGCCCGACTAAACAAAGCAAAGGACCATATCACGTCCTCATAACAAATGATTGAATCATATCAAGGCCCGAAGCACTGTCAACACTAAGGTACCATCATCTCCCCTTTTAGTTACATTTTACACTAACCTGTATGCAGGTATCCGATCGAAACAGCTGAAGCACTTTCCAACTTGAAGGCCTTAGGTTCCAAAAGCATGCGTTGCACTCTTTTCCTTCGACCGAGTTTTTATCCCAAGAAGGGTTTTACCAACAAGGTTTTTAACGAGGCAACATCTATATGCTACCTAAGGAAGGCTCAACAAGTATTCAAGGCTTCTCTTCAATCAAACTCGAATACTAGGGGGCATCCCCCCAGAAGGTCACCTCGTCGGAGAAGCCAAGATACGCTAAATGGGGCCTCGATAGGAAAATGATGTACTGGGCCAAACGGACGAATGAACCATGTCCATATAGAATAACTGAGCCCTTGACAGCGAAAACGTGTATACTTGTACCAAGTAATCGAAGAATACTTTCTCCTGCATCAAAGAATTTCGCGTTTCAAAGAAGTTCGGTATTTTTTACTAAAACAACTCCAGAGCCAAAAATGTCCCGAACACTCGGGGATTGACGTCAAAAACTCGAAGCCGTATGACCCCCGGTCGGAAGCTTCGAACTTGTAAGACCTCAATGAGGACACATAAAAAATGGCCCATAAGCCAAAAACGTCCCGAACACTTGGGGACTGGCATCAAAAACTCGAGACCGTATGACCCTCGGGTCAGAAGCTTCAAACTCGTAAGCCCTCAATGAGGCAACGTCAATTCTACAAAAATGGCTCTAGAGCCAGGAAAATTTTCAATGTCTCGGGGACTGTCGCTAATTGCCATCCCATCGACTTATCAAAGCCTGAGTCCATAAGACCCCATGCGGGCAACCTCGACCTCATAAGACCTTTATAAGACAACACCAAAACTGTAATACCTCAAGCAAGGCATGAATCATACTTGTACCAAGTAACAAAAACTGTAAGACCTTAAGCAAGACATGAACTATACTTGTACCAAGTAACCAAAACTGTAAGACCTCAAGCAAGGCATGAACCATACTTGTACCAAGTAACCAAAACTGTAAGACCTCAAAGGCATGTAAAAATTATTAGACCTTACAAAAAGGCATTATCCCTACCTTAAAGTTAAGGCTATATATTCGAACTTGTAAGACACCTAAAAAGGCATACTCTCAATATAGATGCCTAAACTACTTCACTCGGGGACTGAAAGGCTCCGGCCAAACACAATGACTACGGTCACAAGGCTATACCAACCAAACTAATGCAACTCGAGGACGTCCGACCGTCACTATAAAATCACTGGCGTTCAATTACTTCGAAAGTACTTCGAAAAGAATCGGTTAAATAGGCTACCCTAGACATAGGCAAAGAGCTTCGACCATGTCAGCTCCCACTATAAGCTTCAAAAAACTCAGCCATCGATTAAAACCTCCTGAGGTGCTCGTCCATCGCCACATAACGACTCACAATCAAGGTTTTTATCGAACCTTCGAAGAGTCAAGCAAACACAATTTCAAAAAGTCCTTAACGAGGAAAAAATAAAGCCTATTAGAGGTCGTACTGACCCAATGTGTAAGAGCCACTGCTGCCAGCCCATATAAAAGGTCGTACTGACCTAATGCGTAAGAGCCACTGTCGCCAGCCCATATGAAAGGTCGTACCAACCTAACGCGTAAGAGCCTAAGGGTCGACTTTAAATTCAAAAACTTAAGGGTCAACGAGTTCGAGTCGAAACTTGACTCGGAGACTGAACTCAAAATAGTTAAGTGAATATGCCTAAGAGCAAAAGCGTAAGAGCTTAAATGCCAGCTTACACTAAAAGGTCGTACCGACCAAATGCATAAGAGCCTACGGGCCAGCCCAACGAGCCCTAGGGCCGTACTATAAACCTAAGGGTTCTTTAACTCGAAGACCAGTTCACTTGGCTAATAACTGACAAACATCGAAGAAAAGGGAAGTGTATGAAAAATAAAATCGCAAGGCTTCCTCTTATACGTGAAAAATACAAAGCTCCATTTACAATGTTCTTTAAAAGCACTATGCACAAAATCAGAAATGAAAGGCCTAATCTACGTCCCCCTTAGGGACTATGGCCCGTTGGTCTCTTTCTCGCTATCTTTAGCATCATACAGAAAGAACTTAGCGTCATATTCGTCCGCCTTTGATTGCTTTATCTCTTCCGAGAGATCAAAGCCCCTAGCATGGATATCCTCAAGGGTTTCCCTTTGAGATTTGCACCGAGCATACTCTTTGCTTCTACTCTCATGGTCAAGATCCCCTCCCAGTTCAGCTCGAGCGTCGGCAGCGTCCTTCAAATAGACTGCCACTTTCTTATTAGCCTTAGTTTAGACCGCTTCGGCTTCAGCCCGAGCATCCATAACTTCGGCTTTTATCTTCAAAAGTGTCACGACCCCAAATACCAGTCGTGATGGCGCCTATCACATTATTAGGCAAGCCAACCAATCAACTAACCACAATCCATTTCCTTTAGTAATAAACCATTTTCAACACAGGTTTTAATACTGATTTCATAATAAATGTTTAAAATGATAGAAAATATGCAGAAGTCAAAATAACAATAAACTACACAGCCCCAAATATCTGGTGTCACGAGTCTAGAGCCTCTAATACAAGTCTGAATACCTAATACATCAATAGTCTAGGAAATGCGGAAAAATAATAAGATAGGAGGGAGAGAACAGGGCTGCGGAGGCCATGCAGCTACCTCGAAGTCTCCGTCAAATACTGAAACAGCTGAAAGCCCTCACTCGGCCGCTCGGGCACCTGGATCTACACACAAAGTGCAGGGAGTAACGTGGGTACGCCAACTCAGTAAGTAACTAGAGTAAGTAAGGGCTGAAAGCAATGACGAGCAGTTCAAAAATACATAACTGAATAATCAACAGAATATCAGGCAATCTTTATAGTTTAAAATTAGTTTTCGTTAAAAAATTACATTTCCAGTTTAAATATTTGGAATCAAATAATTAGCGGTATATCAAACAGAGGCTTATTTAAAAGAGGAGTGAAATTAGTGAAAACATCATAACAAGGCCTCTGGGGCAAGGAATCACCCAGAATATGGCCCCTTGGGTAGCCTCTCAGTCAGTCGTGACTCACCTCTCGTCACACAGTACTCACTCTCAACACTTGGCTCATTAGTATCTCATAATAAGAAAAATCATAGTAAATGCTGCGGCGTGCCGCTCGATCCATAATTTATATTCGACTACGCTCACTGGGGGTGTACAGACTCCGGAGGGGCTCCTACAGCCCAAGCGTCATATCGCTGTGGCGTGCAGCCCAATCCAATATATATATCACGACGACGTGTAGCCCGATCCATATAAGTATTGCTGCGGCGTGCAGCCCGATCCATAACTCACATATGTACAAATATCCTCACCATTAGGTTCTCAACCACTCTTAGTCATTAACCTCACAGCCTCTCAGGGTTAACAATAAAGATTAGGGAACTCAACCCAAACAGTCCTCACAATTAGGAGTAGAGTGATAAAATCAGTTTTTTTAACCATTTAAACGGAAAAAACAAGACTGAGGATATATTTCTAGCAAGTATAGTGAGGAAAATAGTCAAAATGCCCCTAAGGGTTGCTACAGGTCGGCATAAGGCCCCAAACATGGCATACAACCCATAATAAAACATAAATGACTGAAATACAGAATAATATAAGATTTCCAAATCAATTACGCGGCTTAATAGTCGCTACGGGACAGACCAAGTCACAATCCCTACCGGTGCACGCCCACAAGCTCGCCACCTAGCATGTGTGTCACCGCATTTATCAAAAAAGTCAAATACTGGGGTTTGTACCCTCAGCTCCAGATTTACAATGGTTACTTACCTCAAACCAGTGAAAATACTACTCCGCGACGCCTTTTCCCCTCGAATTGGCCTCCACTCGCGTCAAATCTATCCAAAATCAGAATCACAGCGTCAAAATATGCTAAGCGAACAAAGCCCAAGCGAAAACAATCAAAAAATACCAAAAACCCCGAATTTGGCCAAACCCGACCCCCGGGCCCATGTCTCGGAATTTGAAAATTTTCACATCAACGGATTCCTTATCTCCCCATGAGTTCATACATACCAAGAACATCAAAATCCATCCACAAATGACCCTTCAAATCCCAAATCAAAAGTCCAATTTCTCAAGCCCTAGTTCTTCAATTTTAGGTGTAGTTTTCATGCTTTTCTAGGTGGAATTCACATAATAACTGAGTTTTTAGTCCAAAATCTTACCTCCCAATGATTCCCCTTGAATCCCTCTTCAATCTCCTTCAAAAATCTCCAAAACGAGCAGCTATGGGTGAAATAAGCCCCAATATCGCGGACAAGATGAGCTTAAAAACATTCTGCCCAGGTCCAATTTCCTTCATCACGATTGTGGAACATCCCTCGCGATCATGAAGAAAAATCTTCAGCTTCCAAAATTTACTCTCTACGAACACGATATAGCCTATGCAAACGCGATGCCCAGGCAACTTTACACTACGCGATCGCGGACATATCTCCGCATTCGCGATGCACAAAGATCCATCCAAGACTCAGGTCCATTTAACTCTATGCGAACGCGACTACCCTCCCGCGTTCGCGATGAATGACCTTCCCATACTACGCGATTGCGAGCCTCTCTTCGCGAACGCGAAGAATAACTTTACAGCTTCCTCAAAACCTTCTACGCGATCGAAGGACTCCCCTCGCGATCGCGAAAGGAAAATTTTTGCAACACCTGAACCTGCAATTTATGATATCTTCCGAAACACTCTTTTGATCAAAAACCCAACCAAAGCACGTCCGAATGACCTAAAATTTTGCACACACATCCCAAATGACAAAACGAAGCTACTGCAACTCTGGGAATTCTATTCCGACCCCTATTTCAAAATCTCGCTTATCAACCGAAAATCGTCAAAATATCAACTTCGCCAATTCAAGCCTAAATATACAACGAACCTCCAAAATTCATTCCGATCACGCTCCTAAGTCATAAATCACCTCCCAAAGCTAATCGAACCATCGAAATTCATATCCGATCCCTCTAATACATAAGTCAACATCTGGTTGACTTTTCCAACTTAAACCTTCTTAAAAGAGACTAAGTGTCTCAAACTTCACCAAAATCATTTCGGACTCGATCCAACCCACCCGATATCACAAAACATAGATAATGAAGCACAAAGAAGCAGAAATGGGGGAAATAGAGCGGTAACTCATGAGACGACTGGATAGGTCGTCACAAAAAGATTATACTCGAGCCTTGTAATCATGTCCGCTAGAACCAAGCAGTTCTCACGAGCGTTGCGAAGTTGTACTTCGAGGGTGGAAGCCTTGGTCAAAGCATCCTTCTTAACCGCAACCTGGGCATCCACCCGAGCCTTTAGCTCATCGCACTCACACTTGGCCTGACCAACTTCGCTCCAAAGGCGTTCCAGGCCCTCCGTCGTTTTCTTCAACTGAAGTAAACAAAACATTAGCATCAAAAGATAGAAAAAGAAACAGACACTCCCTTGGAATAAAAATTACTTGCTCCTCGAGGTAGCTTTCGCAATTCAGGCTTTGACTCGCCTCATACCGCAAGTGAGCCAACTCATCTTCCCTTTCATCGCAAAGAAGCCTGGGGGATTTCTCCCCATCCATGGATTTTTGCAGCTTGGCCTCACGACGAATCACCTCAGACTTGATCTTGTTAAAAGCCTATGAAGGAGAAACTTGATAAGAGAGTAAAAATTGCAAAAACTATAAAACCAATACGATCAGCCAAAACTCACCACAGAGTAGAGCTGCTGAGCTTCCTCAAAAGTTGAGTGCACATCTACTAGTCTAGCTCCATCAAACCCAGTAGAATCGATCCTGGTTGGGATATGGTCGCTCGGTGTATGCGACCCCTGGCTTCGAACATCCCTCGAAGTACCTTCGATGGGAGAAGAAGTCAGCGGCAGAGAATCCTCGTTCCTCGAAGTAACTTCGATGAGAAAAGAAGATGGCAGTGGAGGAGGTACCATTTTTCTGAAGCCGGAGATCTCGGGCACAGCAGGCTCAGCCGATACATCCTCTCTGAGCCCCCGGGCTAGACTCGTCTTGCTATAAGCATCGTCGCCCTGCGAAGGCACTTTTTGCTTGTTATTATTATTCCTCAACTCCGAAGCTGACGATCCTTCTCCCTACCTAAGAGGGAATGATCTCACCTCAAAGAACTCCCCAATGCCTATGATGAAGGAGTTAGTACACATAAAAAGAAAGTGCCTTTCAAAAAAGGAGCAAATCACATACCACGTACCATGGTGTTTTGCCTTCTACCTACCCTTAGACAAGTCTTGCCACTTACGTTCATTATAAGGCGAGTGGGTCGCCAACTTCCAAGCCCAATTGGTTAGGTTGGGGACCTCGTATGGCATCTATGTAATTGCTGCAGAAAGGGAAAGAAAGGCGCATTTACTGAGCCCGCCTCCACCATAAACAAAACAACGAAGGCACAAGTGTACCACTTACGTGTAAAATTCCATTCCTCGGGAAATGGCAAAAACTCAGTGGGGATAATGTCAGCAGTCCGTACTCGGACGAATCGGCTCATCCATCCCCGATCCCCATCTTCTTCATTATTGACAACGAAGGGCCTGGTGGATCGACATGGAAGGGTTATTAGGCCTCGGTGGTGAAAAGGCCGGTACATCCTGATGACATGACTAAGGGTGAACTCAAGCCCTGCTTCATCCGCAAAGAATCTCATCATCAACATTATCCTCCGAAATGGCGGATGAACCTGTACCAAGGTAGCCTGATAATTTCGATAGAAGTCGAGTACAACCCTAACAAGGGGACGCAATGTAAAGGGGTACATGTACACATTCAAAAACCCCTCAGCATGATCCATGATGCTCTTTTCCGGGGAAGGTACCTGCAGTACTATCTTTTCCCCCATCCACAATCTTTCCTCACTGACTCAAGGTGCCCCTCTCCTATTAAAGAAATAAACTTCGAGGCATACTTCCGATAACCCTAAACATCAGAAGGTTTTTTTGACGAAAAGTCCCCCCTTGAAGCAAAATGTCCCGAGGTTGGCTTGCCTGGCATCAGCAGTGCACCACCAACCAGGCGGGAACCAGAGGCAGAACTTCCTTCTCCTTGTCGAACGGATCCTGGCATAACAACTATAACTGTGGTAAATTAGAGAATTAGAGCGGGAATTTGAGTGAGGGCTTCAAAGTTAAAATGGTGAAGGACCTAACAAAAGAAAGAAGAACTCTATGAAGGAGGATAGCTACTCAGAATAGCGGAACTCACAAAGGAGGGAAGGCAAACCTGTATATATAGAGAAAGCAGTGACTGTCCGCCTGCCTCAAAAGCCAATTAAAAATACTGACTGAGCCATTATCACTTTGGGAAGATGTACCGGCGCGATCTCCTCGGTCGTTTCATAACCATGTCATACAATTAACACTGTCGTACAATGTTTTTGGGGATCAAAGACCCACACATCAACCTAGCCTCGAGATGGTACCCGATCTCGAGGATTTTTGCTTCCATGTCTGAGGGCTCTAAGGAGCCATTGATATCATTACAAGCCTCGAGATGGTACTCGATCTCGAGGACCTATATGAAAAAGAAGATAGGCTCTAAGGAGCCATTAATATCATTACAAGCCTAGAGATGGTACCCGATCTCGAGGACCTCTATCAAAAAGAAGATAGGCTCTAAGGAGTCATTAATATCATTACAAGCCTCGAGATGGTACCCGATCTTGAAGACCTCTATCAAAAAGAAGATAGGCTCTAGGGAGTCATTAATACCACTATGAGCCTTGAGATGGTTCCCGATCTCGAGGATCTCTGTCGCAACAAAAGATAAGCTCTAAAGAGCTACTCATATAGGCCTGACCTCAAGGTGGAGCCCTACCTCAAGGATTTCTGCTATTGCGAATGCAGGTCATTCACCCGATTCTCTAGCCCTCGAGCTACCTAAGCCCGAGCTAATTTTCACTCAAAAACTACTAATAAAGCCTTATGGCTATTTTTTCGCCTTCGGATCAAGTCAAACATCCTCTCGGTTACTTTAATCTAGGGGCTATCCGAGTCCAGGTGTACCCTCATCGGGGGTCTATCTATAGCGCCTTAAGGCTATCTTCACTCTAAGTTCAAATCAAGTTTTCTAGGCTACCCGAGATCGAGCTAACTCTCACTGGAGGACTGTTTGTGAAAGTCTTAGGGCTATCTTTATTCTCAGGCGTCTGAGCAAATTCCCCCCCCCCAAGGACTATCACCAGGGCCTATAAGGCTAAGTTTCGTTTTAAAATTTGAAGACCTATTCTCACTCAACTCGAAGTCGGGGGTCCCGGCGGCCTGAGTTCGTATCAATTTAATCTGGGCTCAGTCTGAGGAATGACAAATGGTTTCACGAGATATATTATTAACCAATCAGGAACCGAGGAAATACTTGCACTCGGGCCCAGTATTCAGACCAATCAGTAGAGTCATGCACTCAGATTCTCCACAAACGCAAATAAAGGGAAATCCAACATAAATCAGAGACAAATTGAAGAAACATCTTTGTATTTATAAACGATGATTACAAAAGCCCATGAAGGGACCTTAAATATGATTAGAAAAGCCCACGAAGGATCCTTACACAGAAACAAAAAAGCAAAAGTAACAGCTAAAAGTCTAATCTACTCTCGGGAGTACATCCTCGGAAGCAATGCCTTCGAGAATCATTTCTCTGGGGCCTCATCTCGGCCTTACAAACGATGTCTTCAAGGATGAGAAAGAATCAGAAAAAGATGAAGAAAAAGCAGAAAACAATGAAGAAGAGGCAAAAAAAGATGAAGAAGTGGTTGGGTGAAAAATTTGGCGCGTATGGGTCACGCTAGCACTACTATTGTGAAGCCACTTCTTGAGATGTTGCACCGCTGCGGGATGCAACAGTTAATAGATGGCACCACCTCACTCCACAGAAAGCAAAATGAGTGAAACGCCACACCAGGTAGTTAAGAGATGATTAGAAGTTCATAGTCCGCATATCCTTTAATGTGAGAATAATTTGAGATTTCTCTCTCATTATCTCGGGTCAACAACAACAACAACAACAACAGACCACTATGATTCCACTCAGTGGGGAAAGGTTCTGAAAAGTAGTCATAGCACAACTAGCAAGGCCGTCGCCTTGTGACCTTATGGTCACAGGCTTGGAACATGGAGAACAGAGTTAGAAGAGGATGAAGAGAGGAAAAGAGTTAAAGGCTGTTGAAGAATGGTTGGATGAAGTTTGGGTTCAAGAAAGATCCCATTTATAGAAAGGTGGTAGCGCAATCGACGGTGCAATCTGTACCTTTGGAAAACGTACCAATATGTGCAATCAATGTATTTTGGAAAATGAATCGGCGGTGATATTATTGCTTTGGAGAATATAAACCGGCGATACATTGAATGATTCTGGAAAGATGAACTGATGGGACACTTCAGTTATCACAAAGGCTTATGTCATAAGTATGACATCATCGCGGGAAGCTCGAGGAGATAGATATCAAAGTCATTTCTTATTGTTTCACTCTAAGAAACGTGGGGACTATCTGTATACGGTAAAATTAGAGGGTTCAATTTTCGGTCATTATGATTCTTCATAAGCATGTTTCCAAAAACTCGAGACTATGGTCGAGATTCACACCCGAGGGGTTATCGACGTTGACCTCGGGGCAGTACAAATTGATAGTTATGGTGAGAAAGTGGGAAGTTCCCAAGGCACGTGACTAGAGCTGACAAAGTCTATTAGGTTAGTCCAAACCAGTATCATGGCATTAAATGGCTATACCAGTCCCATACCTTTGTAATAAATGCATTTGTACTACGTTGGGATTCCCCCTCATATATAAAGAGGATCCTTGTCATTTTGTAAAGATCATCTGATACACAATATTGAATATACAAGAACATTCTCTCTACTCTCTAACTTAACATATTCTCTTGATTTCACTACTTACATTTATTGCTTATATTCATCGTGTTCTACTTATTGTTCTTCATTTATTGCTCATTATTGGTCATAAAAATTTTCCATAAAATTTATCATACTTGTTAATCTTCTATCAACTGCCTTTAGCAAGGCACCGACTCGACCTCGAGGCCCCATATACGCAAGCTTGAGGCCCCCGATTTTCAGCCATTCGGTTTGGTCATTACACTGTTTTCAAGCCATTATCTTATTTTCTAGTCTTTTACTTAGCATCTACTGCCTAACAACTAGCATAAAAATAGATCACATATTTTTAGAACCATAAAATCAAATCTAATTGTAATTACCATTTTCAAGGTAAACAGAATACAAAAGTAACACTAAGATTTTTCCTAAAAATTAGGGTTTCTTACTTATTTCTATTTTTTCTCTTCTAAGTGCCTTCACTACTTCAAGCTTGAAGCTTTGGGTCCTAGGCAAATTAGAAGGAATCCATGTATGGTCTGTTGCTCTCGAGAAGGTCAGTACACCTTCACTCTCTTCTCTTTTGATTGTTTTATTCGACTATTATGAATATGTTGTTGTCTTCTGTTAATTGTATTTGTTTATGATGTTTTTCATTAATTGTCCTGGAAACAGCCTCTCTGCCCCTCGGGGTAGAGGTAAGGTCTGCGTACATATTACACTCCCCAGACCTCACTTGTGGGATTACACTGGGTTGTTGTTGTTTTTGTTGTTGTTGTTGTTGTTGTTGTTGTTGTTGTTGTTGTTGTTGTTGTTGTTGTTTGTCATTAGAATAGAAATGTTATCTCTAGTTAATGATAAGGGGTTGTTAACTTGTGGTCATTTGTCATGCTCCTAAGTATCTGTCATTCGTATTGACTAAGCTGTTATGTGACTTTAATGATTTTTATTCTGATCTCAAATAGTCCACATGATTAAGCTTTTCCTTAATGTGCTTCAAATGACCTCTCATGCTTGCCTAGGTTTCAGATTTTCTGTTAATGATTCTGTTGTGATTTCTATCCTTACACACTATTTCCTGCATTCTATTATTTTGCAGTAGAGATTGTTGTTTGATAATTCTAACTAAGATAAACTTGAAAGTTTGTCACGACCCAAATCTTCCCCCGTAAGATGTCATAACGACACCTAGTATCTAAGACTAGGTAAGCCTAACAGTTGCGGAAAAACTGAACAATAATAGGTATATATATATATATAAAGCTAGAAAACTGCTGCTCGTCATTTACAAGTAAAACCGACAATTTTGAGCATAAAAGCCTCCCCAAAGACCCGTTAGTCACAAGTCACAAACTCTAGGAAAAAACTCTAACTGTCTCTATACATTAGTGTTTAGGAACAATAAGAAGAAACAACATAAAGGATAGAGGGAGACTCCAAGGTCTGCAGACGCTGTCAGATATACCTTGAAGTCTCCGAAAGTTACAGCAAATACTCTCAACTAAAAGCGGGGCTTGTAGGAGGTACCTGGATCTGCATACAAAACATGTGCAGAAGAGTAGCATGAGTACACCACAATGGTACCCAATAAGTGCCAAGCCTAACCTCGGTAGATTAGTGACGAGGTCAGGTCAGGGCCCTACTGGCGTATAATAAATAAGGTAGAAGGTATAGAATTATAATGAAAGACTGAGAATTTAACAACGAGAAATACATGAAGAAAAAAACACAGCACATAGGGATAAACAACAGGGGCGCTCCCGAGATACCATCTCATAGTCCCCAAAGTAAATATGCACGGGGATCTCCTGAGGTACTGCCTCGTCCCAGAAGTAAATATGCACAGGGATCTCCCGAGGTCCCGCATCGTAGTCCCAAAAGTAAATATGCACGGGGATCTCCTGAGGTACTGCCTCATAGTCCAAAAAGTAAATATGTGAAAGGGAATCTCCTGAGGTACCGCCTCATAGTCCCAAAAGTAAATATGCATGGGGATCTCTGAAGGTACCGCCTCGTAGTCCCAAAAGTACATACGTAGCTCGAATCGATGGAAACAACAATCACAGCAAGAAATTCTACAGTTTAAGACTAAGTACAAGTCAAGGAAAAAGAAGGAAATCAACTCAGTATGTTGTACATATTTTAGATAAGCAATTAAGACACATAAACATGCGATAATAAGCTAAACAATATAACTACACATGCCGGTATAACTCATTTAAGATGTAACATGTTACTGCTCAGTAAACACTGGATTTTACAACAATTAGCCCGTGTGTACACTCGTCACCTCGGTACACGACACTCAAATATCACAAAAGTATCACAACAGTGCCAAATCCTAAGGGGATTTCCCTCACACAAGGTTAGGCAGGCCACTTACCTCGAACCAAGCTCAATAAATTAGTAAGAATGCCTTTCCACAACTTTCTAGCTCTGAATAGCCCAAATCTAGCCAAAAGCAATTACATACCATAAAATATAACTATAAGAAACTAATATAATTAATGAAATCAAGACTTAATCAAGAAATTATAAATTCGCCCCAAAAAGTCGACCTAGGCCCATGTCTCGGTATCGGGTAAATATCACAAAATACGAACACCCATTCAACGATGAGTTCACTGGTACCAAAATTACTCAAATCCGATACTAAAATCTCAATCAAAACCTAAAACTTTGGTTGAAGGACATTTCCACTTTTCCCCCAAATTTCTCAACCCAAATCTTAAATTAGAAGATGAAATTAACGATAGATTAGTGGACTATAGCCAAAAATGAGTTAAGAATCATTACCCAATAGTCTCTAAAAATCCCTTGAATTTTCGCCTCAATCCGAGCTCTCTAGCCCCAAAAATGAAAATGGGATATAACCCTCGATTTTGAAATTAAAGCTGCTGCCTAGGTAAAACCTTCTTCGCGAACACGGAAACCTCCTCGCGTTGGCGAAGCAAAAATTTCTACATTCCAAAAACCTTCTTCACAAATGTGAGAGCCCACTCGCAAATGCAGAAGCTTACACTGCCTGCCCCTTCGCGTGCATACCTACGCGTTCACGTAGACTAAATGCCTGATGACCTCATGAACCAGCTTCCCTATGCGAGTGCGAGGTCCCTATCGTGAACGAGTAGACCTAATCCCTTAGAGCTTCGCGAACGCGGGACTTATATCGCGAATATGAAGGCCAAATTCCAGCAGCACTCAAACTTCCTCTACGCGAACGCGGGAGAACCTTCGCGAACGCATAGAAGGAAACTAGACACTAGCAATTTCTGAAGCTTTAGCTACAACACTAAGTCCAAATTGATCCGTTGACCATCTGAACTCACCCGAGGCCCTTGGGACCTCAACCAAACCTACCAACAGGTCCTAAAACTTCATATGAACTTAGTTGAGCCTTCAAATAACATCAAAAAACAATAAAAATATGAATCGCACTCCAATCCAAACTTAATGAACTTTGAAACTTCAAACTTCTACAACCATTGCTGAAACCTATCAAATCATGTACGATTGACTCCAAATTTTGCACACAAGTCATATTTGACATTACGGACCTACTCCAACTTTTGGAGTCGGAATCCGACCCTGATATAAAAAATTCCACACCCGGTCAAACTTTCCAAAAATTCAACTTTCGCCATTTCAAGCCTAATTCAACTACTGACCTCTAATTCACAATTCAGACACGCTCCTAAGTCCAAAATCACCCAACGGAGCTAACATAACTGACAAAACTCCATTCCAGAGTTATCTTCACACATTTCCAACTACAGTCCAATTCCTAGAACATAAGTTTCCATTTTAGGAACTAAATGTCCTAATTCACTCCGAAACCAAAAACAAAACCTCCCGTCAAGACACATAAGCATAAAATAATATAAGGGAAGCAGTAAATATGGGATCGGGGCTAAAAATCTCAAAATGACCAGTCGGGTCAGTACATCCTCTCCCTCTAAAAATAATCGTTCGTCCTCGAACGAGCATAGAGGCATACCTGAAGTGGTCAAAAGATGAGGATAACGGCTGCGCATATCATGCTTTGTCTCCCAAGTCACCTCCTCGACCGGCTGACCCCTCCATTGAACCTCCACTGAAGCAATGTTCTTCGACCTCAACTTCTGAACCTGCCTGTCCAAAATAGCCACCGGCTACTCATCATAAGAGAAATCCTTGTCCATCTAGACTGAGCTGAAATCCAACACATGAGACGAATCACCGTGATACTTTCGGATCATAGAAACATGGAATACCAGATGAACTCCTGTTAGACTGGGAGGCAAGGCAAGCTTATAAGCAACCCCCCAACTCGCCGCAACACCTCGAATGGGCCAATAAACCGTGGGCTCAGTTTACCCTTCTTCTCGAAGCTCATAACATCATTCATGGGCGAAACCCAGAGCAAGACCCGCTCACCAACCATGAATGCAACATCATGAACCTTCCAATCCGCATAACTCTTCTCTCTGGACTGGGCTGTGCGAAGTCGATCCTGAATCACCTTAACCTTTTCCAAAGCATCCTGAACCAAGTCTTTACCCAATAGCCTAGCCTCTTTCGGCTCAAACCAACCTACCAGAGACCGACACCGTCTACAATACAAAGCCTCATACGGTGCCATCTAAATGCTTGACTAATAACTGTTGTTGTAGGAAAACTCTGCAAGTGGCAAGAACTGATCCCAAGAATCCCCAAACTCCATCATAAATGCACGGAGCATATCCTCCAGTATCTGAATAGTACGCTCGGACTGTCCATCCGTCTGAGGGTGAAATGCTGTGCTCAAATCAACCCGAGTACCTAACTCATGTTGTACGACACTCTAGAAGTACGATATAAACTGCATACCCCGGTCAGAGACGATAGATACCGGCATGCCATGAAGCCTAATAATCTCGCAAATATAAACTCGAGCCAGCTGCTCGGAAGAATAAGTTGTCATCACAAGAATGAAATGAGCTGACTTGGTCAGCCCATCCACAATGACCCAAACTACATCAAACTTTTGCTGAGTCTGTGGAAGCTCAACAATGAAATCTATTGTGATCCTCTTCTATTTCCACGCTGGAATCTCTAGCTTCTGAAGTAATCCACCTGGCTGCTGATACTCATACTTCACCTGCTGGCAATTTAGACACCGAGCTACATACTCTACTATGTCCTTCTTCATTCTCCTCCACATTACTGCCTCAAGTCCTGATACATCTTCGCGGCACCTAGAAGAATGGAGTACCACGAACTGTGAGCCTGCTAGAGAATCAACTCACGCAATCCTTCTACATTGGGCACACATAGCCTGTCATGTATCCTCAATGCACCATCATCTCCAATAATGACCTCCTTAGCATCATCATATCATAGAGAGAAGACTGAGAGACCATACAAGCCAAAACTTGACTCGGCTCAGAAATATCCAACCTAACAAACTAGTTGGCCAAGGCTTGAACATTCGATGCCAAAGGCCTATCTGCTACTGATATATATGCTATGCTCCCCAAACTCTCCGCCCTGCGACTCAAGGTATCGGCCACCACATTGGCCTTCCTAGGATGGTATAAAATAGTGATATCATAATCCTTAAGCAGCTCCAACCACCTTCCCTGACGCTAGTTAAGATCCTCCTATTTGAGAAGATGTTGCAGACTCCGGTGATCAGTGTAGATATCACAAGGAACACCGTACAAATAGTGCTGCCAAATCTAGATGTATAGGCAATCACCCTATCATCCTGCATCAATACTTTGTCGAGACCAATTCGTGACGCATCATAATATATAGTATAAGACCCCGAACCTGTAGGCAATACCATTATTGGGGCCGTTGTCAAAGCTGTCTTGAGCTTTTGAAAGCTCTCTTTACACTCTTCTGTCCACCTGAACAGAGCACCCTTCTAGTTCTGCCTAGTCATAGGTGCTGCAATAGATAAGAAACCTTTTACAAATCGACGAACCAAGAATACACTAGATCTCCGTAGCTGAGGGCGTTCTAGGCCAACTCTACACTGCTTCTACCTTCTTCGAATTCACCTTGATCCCCTCACTTGATGCTACGTGACCCAAAAATGCCACTGAATCTAAACAGAACACAACTTTGAGAATTTTACATATAACTTTCTTTCTCTCAAGGTCTGAAGTATAGTACTCAGGTGCTGCTCATGATCCTCCCTACCCCGGGAGTACAACAGAATGTCGTCAATAAACACAATAACAATGAGTCAAGATAGGGAAGAAGTACACTGTGCATCAAATTCATGAATGTTGTTGGGGCGTTGGTCACCCAAATGACATTACAAGGAACTCGTAGTGACCATAATGAGTCTTGAAAGCGGTCTTCAGGATATCTGGCTCTCGAATCTTCAACTGATGATAGCATGAACACAAATCAATCTTGGAAAACACTCTAGCACCTTATAACTGATCAAACAAGTCATCAATACGAGGCAATGGATACCTGTTCTTCACTGTATCTTTATTCAACTGGCGATAATCAATGCACATATGCATACAACCATCCTTCTTCTTCACAAACAAGACTGGGGCACCCCAACTCAAGCGGAGCCATACGATATGGAGAAATAGAGATGGGCTGAGTGACTGGAAACAAATCAATACCAAAGTTGATATCTTAATATGAAAATTCATAGCTTAATCTTTCATTATTTAACTGAAACATGGTAAGTTTAAGTGTTTAAGTGCTCTCCTTCCCTATATCTATGTCTATTAACTCTAAAAGCAACTTCTGAGTTGTCACTATGACATTCGTACGTTCATATCTAATTGTTGATTGCATCTATATGAAATAGTCTTATTATGGTGAGCTCTTATGAACTTCAGTGATCTTTCTGCATATATTCTGTTATTATCAAGTTGTCTATCATAAGATTGGACACAGTCATTTTTGTTATAGTTGAATGATAATAATTTCAAAGCTAAACATAACTGCCTCATATTTAGATGTTAAACTTAGTCTGTATACCTAAGTTAAACCTGTTTGGTATAATATTTCCCTTGTACATAACCCATTTTATGACATTTCTGACTTGGTGAAGCTTACCCTGTACCTTATTTAAAGTATCTATATTTAGTTGATTTAAAATGTTGTATGTACCCCTATTTGCCTTCATGATCTCTTGTACCTGTACTTTGTTTTGAAATTTCCCCCAATCCTCTCTTTCCCTGCTCATCCGAACTGAATCTGATCTGCAAATCCTAGAGAACTTCTTATTTCTACTGCTTGGACATAATAGTTTACCTATTTAAGATCTGTGTTCATATGAATATGCGGTTCTTCCATTCAATTACAAATGAAGTATGTTTGATAACCTGTGATCCTGTTAAGCCCCTTTAGGAACTCCATGTTTGAATCTGTAAACCTATAGTGCTTGTAAGAGTGTTGATCATGTTCTAGTATCTTTATAACACATTTAGATGCTGCTTGATTATGATCATTTTTCTGATTCCTTGTCGATGCTTTTAAAAGTTCCAAGTAGTATTGTCAGTTTATACATGTGCTAGTGGAATAACCTGAGCTAACTAATCTATAATTAGTATGCTAAGATAGAGGCATTTGTGTGGCTTCTTATCAGGGCTTGTGCTCTTTTAGATGAGATCTCAAGTGTTTAGTTCTTTTGGCAGCAACATAAATATTATTCCTATCTCTATGTGTGTTTGGAATTTGACTTGTTTGACATGTGTTTTATTCCTTTAGTACTAGAAATGAGGTTATAAAATGAAACTATTATTGTGTCCTTATGTTATTGTGTCAAGGGAAATATACTTTTGCGGTAGGTCGTACTATTGTAGTTGATTTACATTGAAAGAGCCTTATTGACACTTAAAACTATAAGGAAAATGAGTCATTAGTGGTTAGGGATATTTGGGAGTAGAGTTTAACTCTAGGTTGGGATGCTCTCCCCGGCACAAGCATTGCCATGGGCCTTGAGATCCTTGGGAACTTTAAAGTATCGGGGGATTCAAAGAGGACATTGACCTTGAGTAGAACCCTCTCTTTAGCCCTTAATTTATTGACACTTGTTATTCTCTAGGGGTTTGGTGTTTAATGACAATGAAAGATTTTCAGTGTAAATCATTTGCCATATATAACCACATTAGTATAAATTCTCATGGTATTTGAGCATTGATAGTTTTATATATTTTTCTTCAATAATTTATGTATGTGTTTGATGCATGATTGAACATATATCTAATGACCTTCTCTTCTTTTTTGTATATGTACATTTGTTTGGGCCTGCTCCAAGTCTAGCATTGCTATATTTTCTGGAAAACTCGAAGTCTGTTGTAGCCGTCCCTTTTAATGCTGGGCCTGCCTCCTTGAGGACCAAATATCAGAGTCCAATCTTCTGATTTAACTCCTTTATTATTTACTGCCTCTCCGTTTTAATTATATTGCCTTGTCGCATTTTGCTGCATTTTTTCATTGTTATTTTATCTCACATGTATACAATAATATTATATTAGTTTGGATACTTTAATTTATATCTTAAGTCATATAAAACATAGTCAGGTCTTAAATAACATAGGATTAAAAGAAGTATTAGCTAGTAACCAATCCCACATTCATTAATTGTTAATCATTCAGCTATGTTTTTGCCAAACCTGTCTTAAAGATTTTGAAGCCTAAAACTTAGTAAGAGATGGTAGCCCCACTTTCAAAAAGGAAAAAAACCATATTAGAAACACAAGCTTTATATTCAAAAAGAGAATCAAACTATTTCAAAACATGAAATGCTGCCACCCAAAAGGATTTTCAAAAGAGGCTTTTCTTCAAGTCTAAAAATCAAGTTACATCTTAGGCTCACTCCCATAGTATCTTCATCTCGTTAGAACAATATGCACCTCTATGCTTTAGGAACAAGTATTTTAATTCTCCTTTTCACATACTTTCTTAAAATACAAACATCATATATATCTTTCAAAAGCTTTTTTCAAGTATATATGCAACAACAACAACAACAACAACAACCCAATGTAATCCCACAAGTGGGGTCTGGGGAGGGTAATATGTATGCAGACCTTACCTCTACCCGAGGGGCAGAGAGGCTGTTTCCAGGAGACCCTCGGCTCAAAGAGTTAACAAGAGACACTATATTAGTACTATCAATAGACTCATAATAAAACAACATAAAATACCATTAAATCCATAACATAACATAAATATCATAAAAACAAAGTAACAGCAATATAAGAGATATAGGAAATACGAGAAAGATGTAGGGTATTAATACACAGCAGATAAAGCCCATCATCAGTAGTTGATCAATAGCATCTTAAGACTAACTCCTAACTGGCTAGTCTCACTCTAGTACGCTGTAAAAAAGACATCACAATTTCCCTAACCTACAACCTTAATGCTCGATCTCCACAATTCCCTGTTTAGGGCCATGTCCTCAGTAACCCTAAGTCGCGTCATATCCTGCCTGATCACCTCTCCCCAATACTTCTTAGGTCTCCCTCTACCTCTCCTCGTACCCACCACCGCCAGTCGTTCACACCTTCTCACCGGTGCATCAGTGTTCCTCCTCTGAATGTGCCCGAACCATCTGAGTCTTGCTTCCCGCATCTTGTCCTCCATGGGGGCCACACCCACCTTCTCTCGAATATCTTCATTTCTAATCTTATCCTTCCTTGTATGCCCACACATCCACCTCAACATCCTCATCTCTGCAACTTTCATCCTCTGGATGTGTGAGATCTTCACCGGCCAACACTCGGTCCCATACAACATAGCAAGCCTAACCACTGCCCTATAAAATTTACCTTTCAGTAATAGTGGCACTTTCTTGTCACACAGGACTCCCGACGCTAACCTCCATTTCATCCACCCACCCCTATACGTTGTGTGACATCCTCGTCGATCTCCCCGGACCCCTGATAAATGACCCCAGGTACTTGAAACTACCCCTCTTAGGTATGACTTGAGAATCAAGCCTCACTTCCACTCCCACTTTCGTCGGCTCTGCCCCAAATTTGCACTCAAGGTATTCCGTCTTCGTCTTGCTCAACCTGAAACCTTTGGACTCAAGGGTATTCCGTCTTTTCAAGTATATATGCACTAACATTATTTTCCTCTATAATCGTACCCTTTTTAAACTACACCCTCCCCCGCAAGAATTATGTCATAATATATGGTAAGCCATATCATTAGAACACTAGTTAAGGCATAATATAAATAATAATTTTAAATATACTCTAAGTCCTATGGAGCTACCTCAGGTAGATTTTAAGGGGTGCCTAACACCTTTCCCTTAGAAAAATCCTTATCCATAATCTCACCGATTAGCAAACTAATAAAGAATATGACTTAGTAATTAAATAGGTATCCTACTATACCTTTAAATATTAGGCGGCGACTCATTTTCATCAGCAACAGAGAAACCACAACTTGAATCTTATTTTGACTAGTACAAAATACGGTGTAACAATATGGAGACTCTGCTGAGGAATTTTTCTTAGGTTCTGACCTTAGCAGACTTAGAATAAATTTGGCACTTAGATTTATTTGTACATTTCCTTAATTGTATATAATATTACAATTACGTGCTTACCTACTTTATTTGCTCTTTATGCTTATTATCATGCTTATTATTGCTACACACGTATCTGTTACTACTTTATATACACTGTCATTACATTTCTTCCCATCGAGTCTTGGCCGTACACTATCACATATAATGGCATGCTAGGGTTGTCTTTTACACCCCTCCAAACCTTCTTTTCAAAACTCTCTAGTTTCAGATAATGGCTTTGTCACGTCAACTGACATAACTTCTCGCAGCCTCCAGTCCAACTCAAAATAGGAAATACTCTACTCTAGCAAAAATATAGCATACTGCATAAACCTTAGGTGAGTTGATCTTTAGTATCGACACACAATTAGGAAAGTGTAACGACTCGATCGGTCATTTTGAGCTCCAGTGCATCATTCAGCGGTTTAAGGCCTTGAGTATATTCACTTCAGGTATCATGACTTGTACGTATTATCGAAATTAAATTTTTGGAAGTTCGGAGTTGATTTGGAAAAAAAATTCTAATTTCGGAAGCTTTAAGTTGGAAGAGTTGACCAAGATTTGAATTTTGAGCAGACGACCCCAAAATTAGGATTTGAAGGTTCCAACAGGTTCGTATGATGATTTCGGACTTAGGCGTAGGTTCGGATTGAGTATCGGGTCGCTCGGGAGCATTTTGGCGCCTATTATGGAAGTTGGCATTTTGGATGAATTTCATAAGTTTGGGTTGAATTGTATTTTGATGATATCGATGTCCATTTGAGATTCTGAGCCTAGCAATAGCTCCGTATGGTAATTTTGGTCTTAGGAGCGCATTCAGACGTTGATTTGGAAGTCCGTAGGTCATTTCGACACTAATTGGCGAAGTTGGGAAGTTGGAAGATTTTGAAAAGTTTGATCGGGAGTGGACTTTTTGATATTGGGGTCGAAAATCGATTTCAAAAGTTGGAATATGTCCTTAATGTCATTTAGGACCTGTGTGAAAAATTTGAAGTCATTTTGGGTTGATTTGATATGTTTTGGCACAAGATATAGAATTTGAAAATTTATAAGTTTTATTCGAGGCACGATTCATGATTTTGATGTTGTTTGACATGGTTTGAGGCTTCGACTAAGTTTTTATTGTATTTTGCGACGTGTTGGTATAATTGGTTAAGGTCCCGAGGGGATTGGGTGTATTTTGGATCAGTGGTTGAGAGACTAGTAAAGTTAAAAAATTTGGAGTTTGAGCATGGTCAATATCAGGTAAAGACGACCTTCTTTCAGTGTTTTAAGTGCGCGAGCGGGTCCGTAGCATGTTTTATTATTGACATTCTTATATGATTTGTGTACAGTAGGTTCTGGATGAGTTTCTGGGTGGTTTCAGATCATTTCGGAGAAGTTTGGGTTTGTTGGTTTCTGCTGAGGCACAATTCATTCACAATTGCAAACACTATTCATCACAATTGTGAGCACTATTCATTAGAGTTTACTATTCATTCGCAAATGCGAAGTTTTTGTCCGCAAGTGAAAACCTGTGTAGATTGTTTTAAATTAGGATTTTGCTCATTTCACTCATTTCTCTCTTGGTTTGGGCAATTTTTGGAGAGCTTCAAAGGGAGATTTTCATCATCTACTGCAAGGTAAGTAATTCTCGCATATTATGAGCTAACTATATGGATTCTACATGGAATTAACCATAGAAATTAGTAGAAATTGTGAGATTTTGAAAGAAACCTAAAAACTGGTATTTTTGGACTTTTACCACAAAATTGGACATGGAATTAGGAATACATTATATATTTGAGTTCATGGTGTTATGGGTAAAGTTTATCTTTGAAAATATTCGGAATCTGGGCACGTGGGATCGAGGATTGACTTTATTGACCTTTCTAGCGGAGTTGAGAATTATTATAAATTAATTTATTATGAGTATTAGAGTATATTTTTATTGGTTTGCACATTGTTTGACTAGTTTTGGAGTGACGGGTATCGATTTGAGGTGTTAGAGTGGCGTTGGAGCCGGTTATGGAACTTCGGAGCGAGGTAGGTCTCATGTCTAACCCTGTGAGGGGAAATTTCCCCATAGGTTTTATTCTTGTCATATGCTACATGTTGTAGGTGTTGCCCACGTATGAGGTGACGAGTGTCTGTGCGCATGCTAGATTTCTGAGTATGTCTGGGTAGATTAGGATTCACACCATACTTTATTTGTATGGATTGACTTATCATTGCCTGCTTAGTTACTTGATTACATGTTACAACTTGAGACTAGACTTGCATAGAGTTATAGACTCATTATTGTATAGATACGAAGCGCTATTTGATTTAGCCATGGAATAATTGTGTCCCTCTTACAAATTCATCTAACATTGTGCGTTTTCATCAAAAAGCTTCCTTAAAGTTCATAACTCACACGTTTATTCGTGAGTGGGGTGAAGGACCCATTAAAGCTTCTTATTCTAATGAGATCGGGCCGTTCGCCTCGGCCGTATATTGATACATCTATGGTTCGGGTCGTTCGACCCTCGGCAGTGCGCACATTATGATTGGATCATGTTGTTAGCCTCGGCAGGATTTTGTACCACACTCTCATGGGAGAGGGTCGTTCGCCTCGGTAGTATAATAGATGTATTTATGGTTCGTGTCGTTCGATGCTCGGTAGTGCACACATATTATGATGGGATCGGGTCGTACGCCTCGGCATTTCGATAAATACTTATATGGAATCATGCATAAAATTTGACAAGAAGCTAGTGTATGTGTGAGTTTTTCCTGATTTAAATTATGATGGCCTATCTAGTGAGGTCCTTTATATAATTACTCCGGTTGAGGAGGTAACTGCTAATTGAGAGCTTGAGTTTATTGTTGAGAGAAGGATTGTACCACGTATTTATACTTGTTTATTTCGTTTATTAACTCTGCCTCACATTTGTTTACTTCCAATTGTATTTGATTTATTGGACCACTAGTAAGTATCTGTGTCGACCCCTGATCACTAGATACTTACTGGGTACGCGTTGATTTATGTACTCATGCTGCACTTGCTGCACTTATTGTGCAAAGGGCGAGTCTATTGTGGGGACTTTACTGTGAGCTGCATTTCATGTTACAATCTACATCATACAAAGTCTCTATTAGAGTTATTTATATTCTCCTATCTAACTTGTATTCCAAACGGATGATGTACTTTATTATATTTCCTAGTTGATGCTCATGCACTTGTGACACCAGGTTTTGGGATATTCTGTAAATTGACTGGGGTTTTACAGAATATGCTCATATTCTCATCGATCCAACAACAATACAAACCCATAACGACCATGTGCTCATATCCAAACCACTACTCACTAAAACTGACCCTCTTATGCACCACGTCATTGTCCTAACTTTGAAGAGAGGGGTCCTAGAAGTTATACTCTGATTGCTGAGCCTCTGGCCCAATTGTTCGAGAAATTGAGAAGAGAAGTATTGATAGATCCAGTAGAAGGAAGGGTTCTTGAGTACCCCTCCAAGTATTTTGATGCAACTAAAAGATGTGTGTACCATTCCAACGTAACTGGTCATGATACTAAAGATTGCGTCAAGCTTTAAAATGAGATTGAAACACTGATCAAGAGTGGAGCCATTCATTGCACTCCGGCACCGCCCAATGTGAATCACAATCTGCTGCCAAATCGCCGAAACCAGGGAGTTAAAATGATCCCATTGGATGAAGAATATGACCAAAAGGGAACAATTATCACTATAGGAAATGTAGAAGGCGCAAGGATCCCTCCTCAAAGGGCTCCAATGATTACAGTAAAAGTGAGACCTACAGTGACTATTCAAACTTATTAGCGACAACCTGTCAATGCTACATGAGATAAAGAAAGTTGGGAATACAAGACCGTCCCATGGATGTACCAGCAAAAAGGGAAGGACAAAAAGATAGACTCTACCGCAGATCATAGAATGGCTAGGTCTTGGAGATGCTACGCTCCTAAAGATGTCAATCGAGGGAACTGGGGAAGAGAGAAAATTCAAAGAAGGAGCATAATAGACCTAGAAGTCGTCGAGTTTTGGAAGAGAATGTCAACCAAAGAGTATTCCGTGTAGGATCAGCTGAAGAAAACTCTAGCATAGATATCAAATGAGCTCCGACGGTCATAAGGAATCCTTGTTGAAAGTACTAAGTGGGGTGAGTTTACCAAGCAACACCACCAGTGAGGCGCTGTCCGGGATAATTGGGAAAATGGTCGAGGCAAATATGATCACTTTCAGAAAAAACGAAGTTCCTGTCGAAAGCGCAAGTCACAACAAAGCTCTTCATATTACTGTCAAATACGGGGACAAAGTGTGTCCTAAGTACTGGTCGATGGAGGGTCACGATTCTACATTTGTGTGCTCTCAACCCTAGGAGAGTTAGGAGTTCATTTGAGGGAAATCAATGATATCCATGTAAGGGTGAGGGACTTTGACGGTTCGCAAAAGGATGTTATTGGAGAAATTTATTTGGCCTCGCAGATTGGGCATGTTGAATTCCCGATATTGTGTTAGGTAATGTATATATCTTCTTCCTACAACTTGCTGCTAGGAAAGCCTTGGATAAACAAGGCATGGGTCGTCCATCAACTTTACACCAGAGCATGCTTCAAGTCGAGGTCAGGGTTCAATACCAAAGGATGATATCATCGATAGGATAGGAAAGTTGTTCGTGAATATAATTGAAGAATACTGTGAAAGGACTGACATTAAGACAACGACTATCAGGGATATTGAACTAGGGGAAGAGCTGCAGAATTGGACCGCCAGTCCATCTTTGGTTCGCCGGGACTCTTGGTAATGTGGAACTATAAAAGTTTTCTTTTGAAAAGCGCATGGTCAATTGAGGCATGCACCGTATCTGTATCTTTTTGTCATTTTGCCTCTTTTGAACGCTTAAGATGTTCCTCTTTAAATAAAATAAAAAGAATCATTTTCTCAAATATTGCAACTTTATTTTCCGCTTCATTTATACTTAGCTTTTTTTTTCCAGTAATCAAATGCTAAAAACCCACATTCCACGATTGTGACATGTAACGAAACCGTCAAGCGCAATGACTCAGATTACGAGGAATATGATGAGAGTATGATGTCAGACAATCACCTGCAGGAGATCAAATAGCTGGAAGGTTAGAGAAAGCCCAACCTTGAAGAAATAGAAGTGGTCAATCTTGGAAGTTAAGAAGAACTAAAAGAAACTAGAATCAACATTCATCTAGAAGCTGAACAGAAAGAAAAACTGGTTGAGCTCCTCCGACAGTACATTGATGTCTTCTCATGGTCATATGATGATATGCCAGGATTAAGGACTAACATTCTCTCGCATCGACTATCCACCTATCCTACCAGACCACCGATCAAGTAGAAACCCAGAAAATTCAAACTTGATTTAAGTTTGAGGATAAAGGAAGAAGTGACCAACCAGATAGAGGAGAATGTGGTAAGGGTCACCAATTTTCCTAGTTGGTTGTTAAATATCGTCCCAGTACCCAAGAAAGACGGAAAGACCAGAATATATGTGGATTACTGAGATCTCAACAAAACTAGTCCAAATGATGATTTCCCCCTGCAGTAATTTGTGGATTGTTTCACTGGGTATCACCAAATCTTGATGCATGAGGAAGATGTAGAGAAGACGGCCTTCACCACATCTTCAGGAGTTTACTGCTATAGAGTCATGCCATTTAGTCTCAAGAACGTCGACGACACCTACATGAGGGCTATGATGACCCTTTTTCATGACATTTATTCATAAGGAGATTGAAGTGTATGTGGATGACATCATCATAAATTCTCAAAAGAGTTCAGAGCATTTGGACTATTTAAGAAAAAACTTTGAGCGCCTGCGAAGGTACAGTTTGAAGTTGAACCCAACAAAATGTGCGTTCAGAGTCCCTGCAGGAAATCTATCAGGGTTTATTGTAAGCAAGAAGGGGATAGAACTGGACCTATCAAAAATCAAGGCCATTCAGGTATTTATGCAGGATTGTAAGGTGATTGCCTACACATGATATCAGTTGAAGGTTCATGAGAAGAATTACCATGTGAACTATTTGGAGTTGGCAACCATTGTTCACACGCTCAATAATTGGAGGCACTATCTATACGACATTCCATGTGTGGTCTATATTGGACATCAGAATCTCTAGCACTAGTTAAAGGAGAAGGACCTTAATTTGCGACAGTGCAGGTGGTTATAGTTACTGAATGTCACGCCCTGAACCTGGGCCTGGACGTAACACGACACTCGGTGCCTGACTACATGTGATCGATCGAACCAACTGGCTAGCTGAATCAGCATGTGGTATTAAAACATACTGAATGCGGAAGATAAACTAACACATGCTGATAACCGAAAGTCTGGATGATATAAATCAAAGTGCGAAAATACTAATACAATTCTAAAACATATTTGTAACCAACATAGCTTAATATGAAAACCTGTGACTCTGTCTAACTGTTACTCTAGTCTATGAGGCCTCTATTTGAGTACTAAAAACACTGACTGTATGTGAATACTGAAGACTGTAGCAATGATAATGCACTGAAAGAACTGGGGATCACCAAATAGCTGGTACGAGAATCCTAGCGCTCTGAATCATCAACCTGTAAATCATTACCTGTATCGCGAGATGCAGGCCCCGAGCAAAAGGAATGTCAGTACATTTGAATTGTACTGGTATGTAAAATAGTTGAACAAAAGAATTGTCAACACTGAAACTGAAACTAAACTTCTAGCTGATAAACTAATAACTGAACAAGGAAGTAAGGATGTGAATACTCCCTCTTCTGAATGATGAACAACCTGTTTATCTGAATATTAAACTGTGGCCTCAGGACCAATATGTATGTATATATATATATGTGCACAACTGCGGCCTCGGGCCCAAGTATACGTATACATAACTGCGACCTCAGGTCCAAAATGCATAAAGCATAAACTGCGGCCTGAGGCCCAAATGCAGGTGTTCAACATTCAGGAATTTAAATCATGA
Source organism: Nicotiana sylvestris (assembly GCF_000393655.2). NCBI lineage: Eukaryota > Viridiplantae > Streptophyta > Magnoliopsida > Solanales > Solanaceae > Nicotiana > Nicotiana sylvestris. The sequence goes on from NC_091068.1 coordinate 34,715,929, forward strand.
ACTGAGAATCATACTGTAATATGTGATACTGAAATAATGAGCCATACTGACTTACATGATACTGGTATAGTGAATAGGATTAAACTGAGATAAGTATTCATAATAAGTTGATTTGTCATAACTGAAAATCATAGAATATCGAATGATTATGAAACTATGTCATCTAGAGAATATAAGTTCTACTTCTATTCATGGAACTAAGGTATAATTACTTTATGAGGAAACTAGTAATGTTCATGATGAATGGGACGTAGGGAGAATCATAGATATTCCCAAACGTAAAGAGTTAGCCTTACATACCTCAATTTGCCCCTTAGTGATACTACAATGATCCACACTACTAAGAACCTTCAATCTACAACAACAACATCCAATGGAACCCAATATTAGTAATAAATTCCATAACTTATGCCATTTAGGCATATTATCAAACACCTTGTAGGCATAGATATTTACACCTCATAACTATAGTGTTGGTTCATCCAACTATCACCATTAACCAACAATTCATTCCACCATCATTCCTAACAAATTTATAACTTCCAACAACATATGTATGACCATCCATTCACACCCAACCAACAAATCCTATCAAATAATCACCTTTAAATCCTTACCATGGTCCTGCATTTAAATTGGGTATTTATGACTTCCAATCACCATACCATAAGTTGTAATACTTGATTCACACTCATAATTCCATAATAACATCATATATGTAAGTCTAAGGGTGTAGGATTACCTCTTGTAGACCAAATCTTGAAAGACAACTTTTGGGGTGTTCTTGAGATTTTGAAGAAATCCTATGAAACCCAATCAAAATCATGTTGTAACTAGTGATTGAGAAGTGAAATCACCATGATAACACACTTAAAAACTCACCTTAGGTGTGCAATTGGATGCCTTGGTCGAGTTGGGGTGTAGAGGAAGCCCTAAGCTTGAGAAATGACTCAATTTCTCTTATTTCCGGTCTTTAAGATATTTAAAACTTTCTAGACGTGCGAGCTCGCGTGCCTGTTCGCGCGCGGGAGGCAGAATACTTAGCAAAAACGTGCGACTTCACACTCCTGTTCGAGCTAGTGACACCTTCCAAGTTAAATGGTAATAACTTTCTGTATACACCTCCAAATGACAAACGGTTTGTTGAGTTGGAAACTAGACTCAAAGGGCTTTAATTTGATAGGTTGTGAATCACACAACTCATTGTATCCAGGTAGATATGCTTGCCCAAAGTGAGGTCTTGTGCATACTCATTTGCAAATTTTCGGCTATAATGAAAATTTTCAACTTGGCTTGGACTTAAGCCTCTCCTTAGACCTCAAATCACCTATAATATGCCTTGTACACTTATTATTATAACAACTCAATTACCATCACACTAATACTCGTTTAATGCATCCACAACTGATTCAAATTACGGGGTGTTACATTATCTCCCCTTTGGGATCATTCGTCCTCGAATGATGGTCCTGGCTGCAACTACGACTATCTATGGTCATTAAATGGGTGTTATGGAGATATGAGAATACTGAAATATTATGAATACATGATTACTGACCTGTTGAGATACTGAACTGAACTGCATTGACTAAATATTGATTTGCCATGAATACGTGAATACTGAACTAACATGGATATCTGAATACTGAACTGGCACGAATATTTAAGTATTGAACTAACATCAATATCAAAGTACTAAGCTGGCATGAATATCTAAGTATTGGACTGACATGAGTAGCTAAGTATTGAATGGACTTGAATATCTGAGTATTGAACTGACATAAATATCTGAGTACTAAACTGACATGAGTATTTGAGTGCTGGAAACTTGAATGTTATAACGTTACACGCGAAATACTGGTTGTACCACCACTAATTATGGTGGCAACTCCAACTCATAAGCTAATTGACCGATCCTTTGCAAGATTCTATATAGCCCAATATAGTAGGGACTATGCTTTCCCTTCTTCTCAAATCTCATAATGCCTTTTATAGGCGAAGCTTTCAAAAACACCCAATCATCAACTTGAAACTCCAGGTCTCTATGCCGCACGCTCGAATAGGACATTTTGGTGGCTCTGAGTTTTCTTCAAACGCTCTTGAATCAACTTAACTTTCTCTATAGTCTGATAGACCAAATAAGGTCCTAATAACTCCACTTCTCCAACTTCGAACTAACAAATTGGTGATCTACACCTTCCCCCACACATAGCTTCGTACAGTGCCATCTTGATACTAGAATGGTAGGTTATTATTAGCAAGGCCAATAAGAGGTATGTGATCATCCCAATTACTTTTAACATCAAGGAAATATCCTCAGATGTTTGAACAATGCGCTCTGCCTAGCCATCCTTTTTGAGGATGAAAAATGTGTGCCTAATCATTTCTGAAAGAACTTCTAAAAGTTCATTTTAAACTGAGCACCACAGTCCCAAATGACGGACCACGGAGTCCCATGTAATTAGACAATTTCCTGAATGTATAACTTGGTATAATCTTCTATTGAATCTGTAGTCTTTACTGGCAAGAAATGTGCTGACTTGGTAAGTCAATTTACAATCATCCAATCAAATAATGCTTTGAAAATGAGAAAGACAATCCCGTTTATAAATTTCATATTTACCATCTCCACACAAAATATGTGTATTCTGTGATAAAACACTAGGCTTTCTGCTGCTCGACTTTCACTTGCTAACAATTAAGACAATTGGCCGCAAGTGTGCGACGTTCTTTTTCATGTAGTTCATCTAATCAATCTCCTTGGTCATGATGCATATTTGGGGGGACCTGGATGGAAATAATACTAGGAATTATAGGCTTCTAACATGATCTCCCCTTTTTAAGTCCATCTATGTCTGGAACACACAATCTTGCTACCTCAAAGTACCATTATCTCCCCCTTATTCGAAAGCCATCATCTTATACTTGTGAATCTCCTCTTTCAGCTACAACAAGTAGGGATCATCAAACTATTTCTCCTTCACTTCGCCTACTAAGGGGGAACAAGTCATATTCTAGACAACAACTCTGTCATCTTTTAGAGTCCGAAGTCGAACTCCTATCTTGGCTGGTGAACTTCTTTTACCAAAGTTCTCTTATCTACCGCAATCATGAGTTATACTTCCCACACTTTATCTTCTTAAGAACTTCCTGAAAACACTTATAGAATTGTTGTGAGCTAAGTCTTTAACCAGTACTCCGAAGACTAGAGTCTCGTGCAATGGCACTACCCTCGTGATACATAACTGGGCATGATTCTATAGCTTTCTGTGATCATTTTATCATCAATAACTAAACTCGGTGATCATTCTACTCACTTTGTTTTTCTTACACTTGCTAGACATAATCCGTGTGGTAATTATACAATTTTCCCTCATTACCGAATTGATTTTCTTTTTCATATCCCATGCTACTATTCGAGTTTCAGATCTCCAACTGGACTTATTGAAAATTTTCACATCACCCCTTAGACCACAGGTCTTATACTTGTGGATCCTTCTCATTTTGCTGGGATCCAAATAACTTTCCTTATTCTCTCCAATTCTTTGCACTCTACGTCAATGTCGACTCATCTTCCAACTTACTTCTGAGAAATCTTTCTTACTAGGAAAAATTAAATTATTCACTTAACAGAAAGCTAATGTATTCACATCTATCATATACAATATTAATAATTTAACTCTGCTCACACTGTCAATCCTAGAGAAACCACATTACGATAATTCCTAAAGGCTATTCTTCTATAGTTTGTGCTCTCACTTCTAGCTAATATTTTTTTTCCCACTGCTACTGTACTTCGAGTTTAACTTAAACTTTTTGGGTTCTAACACACGTTTGGTATTTCAAATTGTCATCCACTCAATAGAGTTAACCTGGCTAAGTGAATCAAATTGTACCCCTACTAGCTCTACTAAAAGTGCTAATTCACTGTATCAACTCAAAACTTACTTACTCTTCTTTTACTAACCACCTGCTAGCATCATATTTTCTTCTCCTGCTTTGAATAATTAAAGTGAATCATAAGGTTACTCCTAAATTCCCTCATCATCTGACCATATTTTTTTTTGTCGCACACTATCATTCTTTTTGAACTATGTACATGGATCACACTTAGGGAAATTCATCTGTCTTAAACAAATTTAGAATATGTAACCCCAAACTTTCTATATAATATAAAATCATATCATACTATAAACATCCCGGGTAATCATTTAGTCACATAACCTAAGGGGGAATTGCCATATCTTTTATCTTACACCAATAGCTGCTTCTTATAGTAACTTACTAACATGGTACTTCTAGTTCTGATTTGAATAAATATGAACAACTTAAAATCATTCCATGAAATTCACTATTGGCTGCTCTTAGTTCTCATTGCATACATCATATCTTCTAGTCATTTGCATGAGTTGTACGAAATCACATCTTTGGTAATAACAAACGTTTCTGACTCCTAGGTATTTTACCCTTAGGCTTTTTTCTGTTAAAAACTATAGTGACCAATGTTGGGGTCTGACATCCAAACTATCATCATCCAACTTGTGGCTCCATTTTCAAGAATTAAAAGAAATTGTTCTCTGAGGTAAAACGCATACGAATACACTACCATGCACAAACTTATCCTTCAAAGTATACCATCATCTGATAAATCACTTCTTGCACCATCCGGTGAGTCTTGGTCTTAATCCAAACCTAAAGTATGCACATGTTTCGCTATAATCACTATTACTTACATTTTCTTTTAGCATCCATATGCATCACCGTATACTCACAAGTCTCCAAAAATTTCGATACACTGAAAATTGGATATTTGGTAAACATATAACTGAATACTGGAGTACTGAATAACCATAAACTTGCTAACTGAGAAATTACTGAAAGACTGTATAACTGGTAACTAAGGTAAACTGATAACCATAAGACACGATAACTACTTTTGTACTTTCTAATAAGGTTATGCTCTAATTTGTAACACTATCCATTGCATCCCACTTTATACATCCTCTAAAGTCTCGTATTACCAACCTATACTCCATAATTATACCTCAATGGGCAATTATCCTCTTTAGGACTTTAGGTTTCTCCTGCGCGTCGCTTGGGCATCCAATACATTTGGAATTTGATAGGAAGAAAAGGTTATCTATTGCTCTAAGATTCATGGCACGATCTAGAGTAGAAAGAAATAAGACAATCCTGGATGTCTTGGTAGTTAACCGTTTATATGAGTGGCCGGCATACACATTTTAAGGAAACTCCACTGGACACGGCTTCATAGACTCCCTAGGACACTTGAACCTAGGGCTCTGATACCAAGCTTTGTCACGCCCTGAACCTGGGCCTAGACGTAACACGACACTCGGTACCTGACTACATGTGACCAAGCGAACCAACTGGCTAGCTGAATCAACACGTGGTATCATAACATACTGAATGCGGAAGATAAACTAACACATGCTGATATACCAAAAGTCTGGATGATATAAATCAAAGTGCGAAAATACTAATACAATTCTGAAACATATTTGTAACCAACATAGCTTAATATAAAAGCCTGTGACTCTGTCTAACTGTTACTCTAGTCTATGAAGCCTCTATTTGAGTACTGAAAACACTGACTGTATGTGAATACTGAAGACTGTAGCAATGATAATGCCCTGAAAGAACTGGGCATCACCAAATAGCTGGTATGAGAATCCTAACGCTCTGAATCATCAACCTGTAAATCATTACCTGCATCGCGAGATGCAGGCCCCGGGCAAAAGGGACGTCAGTACATTTGAATTGTACTGGTATGTAAAATAGCTGAACAAAAGAACTGTCAACACTGAAACTGAAACTAAACTGCTAGCTGATAAACTAATAACTGAACAAGGAAGTAAGGATGTGAATACTCCCTCTTCTGAATGATGAACAACATGTTTATCTGAACATTAAACTGCGACCTCAGGCCCAATATGTGTATATATATATATATATATGTGCACAACTGCGGCCTCGGACCCAAGTATACGTATACATAACTGTGACCTCAGGTCCAAAATGCATAAAGCATAAACTGCGGCCTCAGGCCCAAATGCAGGTGTTCAACATTCAGGAATTTAAATCATGAACTGAGAATCATACTGTAATATGTGATACTGAAATAATGAGCCATACCGACTTACATGATACTGGTATAGTGAATAGGATTAAACTGAGATGAGTATTCATAATAAGTTGATTTGTCATAACTGAAACTCATAGAATATCGAATGATTATGAAACTATGTCATCTAGAGAATATAAGTTCTACTTCTATTCATGGAACCAAGGCATAATTACTTTCTGAGGAAACTAGTAATGTTCATGATGAATGGGACGTAGGGAGAATCATAGATATTCCCAAACGTAAAGAGTTAGCCTTACATACCTCAATTTGCCCCTTAGTGATACTACAATGATCCACACTACTAAGAACCTTCAATCTACAACAACAACATCCAATGGAACCCAATATTAGTAATAAATTCCATAACTTATGCCATTTAGGCATATTATCAAACACCTTGTAGGCATAGATATTTACACCTCATAACTATAGTGTTGGTTCATCCAACTATCACCATTAACCAACAATTCATTCCACCATCATTCCTAACAAATTTATAACTTCCAACAACATATGTATGACCATCCATTCACACCCAACCAACAAATCCTATCAAATAATCACCTTTAAATCCCTACCATGGTCATGCATTTAAATTGGGAATTTATGACTTCCAATCACCATACCATAAGTTGTAATACTTGATTCATACTCATAATTTCATAATAACACCATATATGTAAGTCTAAGGGTGTAAGATTACCTCTTGTAGACCAAATCTTGAAAGACAACTTTTGGGGTGTTCTCGAGATTTTGAAGAAATCCTATGAAACCCAATCAAAATCATGTTGTAACTAGTGATTGAGAAGTGAAATCACTATGATAACACACTTAAAAACTCACCTTAGGTGTGCAATTGGATGCCTTGGTCGAGTTGGGGGTGTAGAGGAATCCCTAAGCTTGAGAAATGACTCAATTTCTCTTATTTCCAGTCTTTAAGATATTTAAAACCTTCCAGATGCGCGAGCTCGCGCTCCTGTTCGCGCGCGGGAGGCAGAATACTCAGCAAAAACGTGCGACTTCGCGCTCCTGTTCGCGCTAGTGACACCTTCCCAGTAAAATGGTCATAACTTTCTGTATACACCTCCAAATGACAAACGGTTTGTTGAGTTGGAAACTAGACCCAAAGGGCTTTAATTTGATAGGTTGTGTATCACACAACGCATTGTATCCAGGTATATATGCTCTCCCAAAGTGAGGTCTTGTGCATACTCATTTGCAAATTTTCAGCTATAATGAAAATTTTCAACTTGGCATGGACTTAAGCCTCTACTTAGACCCCAAATCCCCTATAATATGTCTAGTACACTTATTATCATAACTACTCAATTACCATCACGCTAATACTTGTTTAATGCATCCACAACCGATTCAAATTACGGGGTGTTACACTGAAAGACTATGATATCACCATATTATATCATCCGGGGAAGGGAAATACGATGGCTGATGCATTGAGTAAGAAGGCAGAGAGCATGGGGTAGTTTGGAATTTTTATCGGTAATGGAGAGGCCATTAGCCATGGATGTTCATGCTTTGGCCAACTAGTTTGTGATGGTTGTTGATTGGTTTGGAGGCTATTTGGTTTCTCGCTTGTGTTATGGCACAATCATCGTTGTTGGAGAATATCAAGGCTCACCGGTTTCATGATCCTCACTTGTTGGTTTTGAAATACATGATGCAATAGGGTGGTCCCAAGAGGGTTTGATTGGGGATGATAGTGTTATGCGTCTTTAAGGCCGGATTTGTATTCCGAATGTTGATGGGTTGAGAGAGTTGATCCTTGAAGAGGTTTACAATTCACGGTATTCCATGTACCCGGGTGTCACGAAGATGTACCATGACTTGAAGTAGGACTATTGGTGGCGGGAGATGAAGAAACATATCATTGGTCATGCCTCTCGGTTTTTGAATTGTCAATAGGTGAAGTATGAGCACCAGAAATCGGGTAGGTTGACTAAACAATCAGAGATACTAGAGTGTAAGTGGGAGTCCGTCACTATGGACTTTGTGGTAGGCTACCATGGCATTGACAAAATATGATGTTGTTTTAGTTATTGTTGACCGATTGACTAAGTCTGCACATTTCATTCCAATGATGACATCATATGCTTCAGAGTGATTGGCTTAGATTTACATTCGAAAGATTATCCACCTACACGGCGTGCCTATTCTATCATATCTGGCCAGGGCATATAGGTCACTTCATATTTTTGGAGAGTGCAGTGTGAGTTGGGCATGCTGATTGAGCTGAGTACCACATTTCATCCTCAAACGGACGAATAGTCTGAGCGCACTATTCATATTTTTGAGGACATGTTGCAAGCATGAAGTATGGATTTTGGGGGTCAGTGGGACAAATTTTTACCTTTAGCGGAGTTTACCTACAATAACAACTATCAGTTGACCATCCTAATGGCTCTGATATGCGAGGCAATGTCATTATCCGATTGGATGGTTTGAGCCTAGTGAGGCTAGATTATTGGGCACAGATTTGGTTCGTGATGCTTTGGAAAATGTTAAGGTGATTCAGGAGAGGCTTCATACAGTTCAGTCCAGATAAAAGAGTTATGCGGACCGGAAGGTTTGAAATGTGGCTTACATGGAAGGTAGGAAGGTTCTTCTTTGAGTAACACCTATGAAGAGTGTGACGCGGTTTGGGAAGAAGGGCAAGTTGAGCTCAAGACTTACTGGTCCGTTTGAGATTTTGGAGAGAGTTGGGGAGGTTGCTTATAGGCTTGCTTTGGCTCCTAGCCTAGCAGGGGTACATCCAATATTTCATGTTTCCATGGTTTGAAAGTGCCAGAAGATAGGTCACATGTTTTAGACTTCAGTACGGTGCAGCTTGATGAGAATTTGACCTATGAGAAAGAGCTGATGGCTATTCTAGACCGGTAGGGTAGGGAGTTGAGATCTAAAGTTTTCTTTATGAAAGTGCATTGGATAGGTCAGTTGATTAAGGAGGCTACGTGGGAGTCCGAGTCTGGTATGAGGAGTATATACCCCCACCTTTTTACCAGTTCAGGTACATTTCTATGTATATTCGAGGATGAACGTTTCTCTTAGAGGTGAAGAATGTGATGACTGATAGGTCGTTATTATTACTAGCTCCCTTTTCTACATTTCGAGACCTCTCATAAATTTATTTGATGATATATAACTTGCGTGTGCAGTCCATGTCATTTTTTAGAAAGCTAATATGTTGAATTTTAAACAAAATATGATTTTTGGCTTTAAAAATGACTTCAACTAACCATGTTCAACGTTTTTGGTCAACGATGCCGAATCGGTATTTTGACGATTCCGATATATTTATATGATGCTTTGACTTTTATGCATGTTTATTTTGGGTCCTGAGTTACCCGAGGGCGTTTCAGCGCATTATGTGAAAAATTGGAAAATTGAGTTTCGAAGTTGAAAACCTTGAGTTTGATGATCGATTATTGATATTTGATGTTGTTTTGATGATTTGAGTTAGCGACAGAGTTTGTATGATGTTGTTACACTTGTGTGGATATTTGGATCAGAGACCGAGGGCTTGTGGTTTTGGAATAGCTGAATAGCAACTGGTGTGTGTTGCCTGCAGATCTCGCATTTGCGAGTGATTTCTCGCATTTTCAAAATAGGGCTGGCGACATATGGGACATTGTGGCACTTATCGCTTTTGCGATAAGCTGTTTGCATTTGCGATAAGTTGTATGCATTTGCGGACAATGCAATTGCGAACATGAGTTCGCAATTGCGACATCTGTAGTTGGGTAAAATTTGGGAATTTCGGGACTTAGCTTATTTTACACTATTTTTCCACCCTAAACTCCCAGAGGTGATTTTTTAAGAGGAATTTCTTTCCTAATTCATTGGTAAATAACTTTAACTTGTCTTCAATCTATCTCAATTACTTATTCATGTATTTTATCATCAAATCTAGGAATTTCAAGGTAGAAATTAGGGTTTTTGGGTAGAATGTAGGAATTTTATAAATTGAGATTTAGACCTCGATTTGAGGTAGAATTTCAAAATAAATAACATATTTAGGCTCGATAGTAAATAGGTAATCGAGATTGGTTCTAATCTCATATTTTGGCCATGTAGGCCCGGGTTGACTTTTTGTTGACATTTCAATTTAGCTGAAGTTTGAACTTTTTTCATTTGGGAGTAGTTTTTAAAGCTTGTTCTCAATGGTTTGAACAATATTTTATTATATTCGGTTGGTTTGGAAGCTTGTTTTAAAGGAAAGTCACGGTTGATTGTTGATTTGTTTCGATAAGAGGTAAGTATTTTAGATAACCTTGATTTGAGGGAAATAAGGTAGAATCGCGTCTATTTGCTATGTGAATTATGTGTTTGGGAGGAGGGGGCGGGCGTATATGCAAGGTGACACATGTATATGCATGGGCCGTAGGACAAGCATGCAGGTGAAATTTGCCTTACCTCTACTATGTTATTTACTGTATTATGTCTTTCAAGCCTTAAATAGATTGTTAATTCTTTGATTACTCGCTTTCAATTTACTTATTATGTAGAGGTTATTGTGATATTTTGTGTTGAGAACGTGGAAATTGATGGTTGGTTATAAAAAAATAATATTAACCTATAATTTCTAAGTGATAATGGGTTCATAGTATAGGTGTTTATCGGGCGGGCTGGGACAGGCTGAACGGGAAAACCCCCAACCCTTTTGGTTAGCGGGGCGGTTGGTTAACGGGCTGGGAAAACGGGCTCGTGGTGGGTTGGGAAATTTCGGGGTTTTTAGGGCCCGTACGGGTTCGGGCGGGCCGGGCTCCAGTTATTTTTTTTAAATTGAATTGTATTTTTCTTATTCAATGTTATTGATAGTTAAGTATTTGCAAATTTTTAAGGGTTAGAATTAAAATTTGAAGTTTAAAGTTTAAAGTTTTAAATTTTAAATTTGAATTTTAAAATTATAAAATTGAAATTAGAAAGTAAGTGGCTACAAAAAATTATTTAATAAGAGTATAAGACCAATAGGCAATATAAGGAACAAACTCCGAAGGCTTTCATTATATTTTTAATACTTTAAATTAATTTGCAAGGTCCTTTTTGATTTTTTTATTTTTGAACTTGCAAATTAAAAGTTTACAATAATTATAAAAAATAAGAAATAGTACATCACATGCTTTGCATCGTTTTTGTAAGTTCTTCCATGTCAACATGAGGTTCTTGGTTTCCGGCATTGGTTGAATCAGAACCATAAACCATTATATCTTCTTGGTCCTCCTCTTAATCAACCTCGTCACACCCTTGATTTTGTCGTTCTGATCTTATCCAATCTCTGAAGCACACTAGAATTTCCAAAGCGTTGCTGCTCAATGAATGACAGGTATCTCCTAGCTGTTGCCTTGCTTGGTTAAATGCGCTCTCTGATGCGCCTGTTGAAATCGACACATTTAGCACGTCTGAAGCCATGGCCGAAAGAACAAAAAATTGATTTGAGTTGCTCCTCCACCAACCCAGCGGTAGAAAATCCTTTATGAGGGGCTCTGGTGACTTTTCCAAGTAGAATTGTAGTTCATCAATATTCCTGCTACTGGTTTGTTGATGCTCTCCTAGTGTAGACCAAATCAGATAATCTTGAACACAATCATCATCATCCATAGTTGTTCCAGATGTTGAAGGATTAGTTGAAGGAATATTTGCATCTACAACCGAAGAAGCATCAACAATTTTAGCATAATATTTATATAAAGTTTGTAAATGTGTTTGTAGCTCAGAAATACATGTGTCAATATCAGGAGTTTCAGTTGGTCCAATATCCATATAAGTATATAAAGCTCTAATTAATTGCCGACACTATCATTTTGACAGTAGGGTTTAAAATAGCACCAATTAGGTAAATATAGGGAATTGGGTAGAAATACTTTTTATACTTATCTAACATAGATTCAACAACAGTAACATATCCTTCTTTCTGCTTCAAATTATGTAGTAAAAGAGAAATTTCAGCAATATGAACTAAACCATTTGAAATTGTAGGATAATAAGTTCCAGAAAACTCAAGTGTAGCCACATAAAATTTTTGTAAAATTTTTACAACATCATGAATGACTTCCCAAGTTCTAGATGTTAACAAATGGTTAGGATCAGTACAATGAGAATTTGCAACTTCAGTTATAGGCATTCTATATTTATAATAATATCTAAAAAACAAATAAGTATAATTCCACCTAGTAACTATTTCTTCAGGCATGAGTCTTGGTTTTAGTCCATAGTGTACACATTTTTCCTTAAATGCATTTAATCAAGCACTTCTATTATTTCCTTGAATTACACCAACAGCTCTCCTAATTAAAGTAATTTCATCTCTAAATAATTCAAGGCCACTATTCACAATCAAGTTAAAAATATGACATGCACATCTAACATAAAATATTTCAGGAAGTGGTGGGTTTAGATGCAATTTTAATATTGTAATAGCAGCATTGTTGTTAGAAGTATTCTAAAGTGACATACACAAAACTTTTTCTGCAAGATTATAAAATATAGCAACTTCATGTATAGTATTACTTATAAATGCACCAGTATGACTTTGATCTTTATCATATTTAAAAGCAATAATACGTTTTTGTATACAAAAATTATCATCTATCCAATGGCATGTAACAGTCAAATAATCATTTCCATTCATAGCACGACCAATATCAGAAGTAAGAGAAATTTTACAAGGAAGATTTGCGAACAAATAACATATATATGTCTGATATTGTCCAAAAAGCCTAAAGATATCAGCTCTACAAGTACTTCTAGGAATACCTTTAAACATAGGGTTATAAATTCTTTGAATATAAGTAACAAGATACGGTGAAGAAGCAAAACTAAAAGGTAAACAACCTAAAACAATCATTTTAACTAATTCTTCCCGATCTTTCTTAATATCGTATTTCCCAAATAACCCCAGTAATCGGGTTAAGTTTTTGTTGCCCAAATAACTCATCTACTCCCCAATCAAGAGGGTGTTTCTCTTCCATATGCCTACGAAGTTGACCCGTTCCCCCCTCCTTTACTGGGCTCATGTTTATAATGTTTACTACAAATTTTACATTTTACATAATTTTTTTGATCTTCTAGTCTTTCAAAAAATATCCAACACTTACTTCTTAATCGTCGATTCTTCTTAATAGGGAGGGGAGGCCTACTTGTTGCACCCCTAACATTTTGAGTTTGACTAGCATTACCAGGTGTAGGTGGTGGTGTTTCAAGATTATCGGGTGATTGAATATGATCTAACATATCATCTAAATCATCATCCACACCAAAATTTTCTTGCATTCGCTCATAATCTACATTTAAATTTTCAGGTGAACTTTCAGAAATATATGTAAAGTTACTAGAAGAACCAACACCACCTCTTGTTCATTTTGAAGTTTTCCAACTACCACCTCTATTAGTGCACGCTTTTTTGACCGCTCTAAGTATATTCATTATGTAAATTAAAGTAAGAAATTAAATTAAGAAATTAAATTAATAAACTAAATTAATAATTATAAATAATAAAATAAGTGTACACCAAATAAGAGAAAGAGAAGGAACGAGTGTACCGGGATTCCGGATATACCACTAATTTTGAATTTTTGATATCAAAATTTAAAAATCAAACTTCAATTGATAAATCAAAACTTGATAGTTGATACTTGCTACTTTATACCACACTTCACTTGAATACTTGATATTTGATAATAATAATTTTGTAATAGCTAAACTAAAAAATTGATGAAACTTGAAATAGAAAATAATTGAGAATTTGAGATTTGAGAATTTAGGAACTATAATATCAAGAGAGAATTCAGACTTGAGAGAGAACTAGAGTAGTAAGAGAGTGAATTGTGAGAAAAAATGAAGAAGAAGGGGGGCTATTTATAGATTTTAAAAGGTTAAAAATGTAATTTTTCAATTATTAGGGGTGGGAGGGCTATATTTTTAATGGAGGGGGGGGGTGTCCATTTTTGCAAAATCTGACCGTTCCCCAACGGTCTTTTCTCAATTTGACCGTTGGGAATGATCCAATTAATTTTTTAAAAAAAATTCCAATGGTAACCGGGTTGCAGCTCGTGTTCAACCCGTTAAGCGATGTCAGGTTAAGCGGGTGAGGTGCACCATTAAGCTGACTGTGTATGTCCAAAACCCAGTCCCCTACCAACTCATCCCAGCCCGCCCTAATTGCTACAGTACCGGGCTGAAGCGGGTTGAAAACGGGTCAGCTCGACCCGATTAACAGGTATAGTTCATAGTAAGACCCTAAAGATTGAACCCTTCAAATATAAATTCTAAATTCACCTCTTTGTAAAATGCATTCATCTTGTTGGAATCTTGGATCTGCCTCCGGTTCTAGTTTGAGCTAAGGATGTCCAATGGGACGGGTCGAGACCAAATAAATGGGACAGGACGAGACGACATTTAATCGAAATGAAAGCGGGATGGACCTTAACGGGACGGGATAAACAGGACAGCCTAGTAGGCCCATCCCATCCCACCCCACTAACAAACGGGATGGGACGGGACATGACGATTTGTGGGCCCTAAGTGGACCTTTTTAAAAATATTTTTTAGTTATTTAAGCATTAAATTTGGCAACGACTAATTTTTTATAAATAACAACAATTGTTTTTTTAAAGTTGACAATGACTATGTTTTTAAAGTTTGCAACGACCAGTTTTTTGACTTATTTAATAAACTTAAAACTTAATAAATTATAAAGAAACTAAGTAAAGAATTATAAAATATTAAAATAAAAGACTTGTAACGAAATATTTTAGTAACTATAATAGACTTATAATTTATTTAATATAATCTCAAACTATAAGGTTACTATGTAAGAGTGTAAGACAATTCATAAAAAAAAATCAGGGCTAAAGCCTTTTAATTTAATAATTCGAACTTTCAAATTTCACATACAAATACAAGTTTTTGAGGAGCACCTAATCTTTGCAGCCACCTTCTAAAAAAGATTTTGTTTGAACTAGGCCTCTTAGTATCCAATTACAAATTATCTACTAATATTTGTAAGCTTCTATATAGCTTCGTTAAAACTTATCTCTAATTTCTCTTGGAAATTATTCTGGAATTGACAATGTTGATTGATGTTCCATGAGTTCAATGCCGTCATCGCTCCCACTACTAAGTATCTCATTGTATTCTTCTTCTTCCCTATTAATTTTTCAAAACCAAGATTTCTTCGTTTTGAATTAATCCATCTCTGAATAAGATAGAAATCTCTAGGCTATCCTACGCTAATGAATGTCTATGATCTCCGATTTGAAATCTTACCGCTCAAAAAGCACTCTCCGATGGTACTGATGATGCTTGAATAGCCAGTATATCTCGATCCATTATTGAAAGTGTTGGAAATACCTTGCCATGCTCCCTCCACCATGCTAAAAGTTGTTCATTGCCTTCTTCGTCGTTAATACATTTCAATCCCTGATTAATATAAGAATCAAGTTCATCATCAGTAGAGGAATCAAAACCTGTTATATCCTCCATACCTTCCCATAGAACTTCTACTCTAGCCTTAGAAGTAGTAGGAGCATTACTACCTGTTGTTACCATAGATTTATAAATATCAAACATTAATCTAGAATAAGAATATATGTTAGCTTGGCAGTCTTCGAGAGATAGATTTTCATTTTCTTGATGGGTTAAGTAGAGTAGAAATTAAATAAATTAGGGGAATAAGGAAAAAATAATTTTTAAATTTTGTAATCATTTCATTAATATCCTATGCAAAAGTTGGTTTTGTTTTTGTCACAACCCAAATTATCCCTCCGTGAATTATCGTGACAACACCTAGTCTCTACGACTAGGTAAGCCTAACCTTTGCAAAAAATGAAATGAAAAACATAAAAGTTAACAACTAACTGTAACAGATAATTTAAATAAGCATTAGAGATGTCGCTCGACATATACAATAATCAAATCTCGAAATATACTCAACACTCCCAAGACCCGGAACACCGTAAGTCACAAGCTTCTAAGAATTTATAATTGTTCTATACATCAGTTTCTTACGAAATAAGGGAAGAATTGACATAAGAGGATAGAGGGGTACTCCAAGGTCTACGGACGCGGCAGATGTACCTTTAAGTCTCCTGAACAGCAGCAACCGTGCAACTAAACTCAAGGTTGATAAGAGGTACCTGGATTTGCACATGAAAAATATGTGCAGAAGAGGCATAAGTACACCCAATGGCACCTAGTAAGTGCCAAGCCTACCCTCGATCGAGTAGTGACGAGGTCAAGTCAGAGCCCTACTAGTGTATATGTATATATATATATATATATATATATATATATATATATATATATATATATATATATATATATATATAATATAAAGTACGACGGAACAAAAATATCGCTGTAAAATAAAGACTCGAATTTAAACGAAAGGAAAACACAAAAAGGATAACAGTACAGTACACAAAATAACAACAGGGGATCTCCTGAGATACCGTCTCTTAGTCCCAAACGTAAATGTGCAGGGGGGTCTCCGGGAATACCGTGTTGTAGTCCCAAATTAAATATGTAGGGGGATCTCCCCGGATACCATCTTGTAATCCCAAAGTAAATATGTAGGGGGATCTCCTGGGATACCGTCCCGTGGTCCCAAAGTAAATATGCTGGGGGGATCTCCTGGAATACCATTCCGTAGTCCCAAAGTAAATATGCAAGGGATCTCCCGGGATACTGTCCCGTAGTCCCAAATTAAATATGCATGGGGGTCTCCTGGAATACCGTTCCGTAGTCCCAAAAGTAAATACACAGCTCAAACAATGGAAATAACTGCTACAACATGAAATTCTACAATTTAAACTAAGTACAAGTCAAGGAAGAAGCAGGGAATTCAATAAGCATGATGTACAGAGTTCAGAGAAGCAATTAAGACCCCTAGACATGCTATTCTAAACTAAACAGGATAATTACATATGCTTGTATAGCCTGTGTACGTACTCGTCACTTCACGTACATGGTGGTCAAATATCAAAACAGTACCAAATCCTAATGGGAGTTCCCCCATACAAGGTTAGGCAATCCACATACCTCGAACCAAACTCAATCACTCGCTAATAATGCCTTTTCCACTAATATCCGACTCCGAACGGCCCAAATCTAGCCAAAATCAATTACATATCATAAATATAACTATAAGAAACTAATCTAGTTAATGAAATCAAAAGTAAGCAAGAAGTTGGAAAATTGACCTAAAACTCTCCCCGAGCCCACATTTCGGAATCGGGTAAAAGTAACAAAATATGAACACCCATTCATACACGAGTTCACCCGTTGCAAAATTATCCAAATCCGATATCAAAATCTCAATCAAATCTCAAAAACTTAGTTAAAGAACTTCCACCATTCTTCTACAAATTTCTCACCCAAATTCCTTAATTTAGTAATGAAATCAACTATAGATTAATGGATTACAACCAAAAATGAGTTAGGAATCATTAACCCAAATTTCTCTCTGAAAATTCCTTGAATTATCGCCTTAATCAGAGCTCTCAAAGTCCCACAATTGAAAATGGGATAAAACCCTCCAAATTCACTTTTTCTGCCAGCGATCACGCACCTGCAGATTTAATAAATCTATCATAGGTGCGGAGATAACTTAAAAGGCTAGGATCACTTCTGCGACTAAAGGCTCGCACCTGTGAGTGTGCTCCTGCGGACGCTGGGCTGCTTCTGCGGTCCTTCACCGCTCCTGAGAGCCCTCTAACGCATCCACGGGTATCGCAAATGCGGAATTCATTCGCACTTGTGACTCCTGGCAACTCCTCCTTTTCTGCTTCTGCACTTGACCCTCATCACGTGAGATCTCGCACCTACGGTCTTCCCACCGCAGGTGTGAAAACACCAGAAACTTCAGACATTTGCCAAAGTCCAATTTCAATCCATTAAGAATCCGAAACACACCCCAGGCCCCGAGGACCTCAACCAAATATACCAACAAGTCCTAAAACACCATATGAACTTAGTTGAGCCTTTAAATCACATCAAACACTGACGTCAAAACCTATCAAACCACGTCCGATTGATCCCAAATTTTGTACACAAGTCATATTCAACATTACGAACCTACTTCAACTTCCGTAATCGGATTCCAACCCCGATATCAAAAAGTCCATTACTGGTCAAAATCTCCAAAAATTTGACTTTCGCTATTTCAAAACTAAATCAGCTACAAACCTCAAAAACACAATCTGGACATGCCCCTAAGTCCAAAATCACCCAACGGAGCTAACGGAACCGACGAAACTCCATTCCAGAGTTGTCTTTACATAGTTCTGTCTACGGTTCAAATCCTAAGACTTAAGCCTCCATTTAGGGACTAAGTGTCCGAAAACGCTCCAAAAACCAAAGCGAAACCTTCCGGAAAGTCAAATAAGCAGAAAAAGATACGGGGGAAGTAGTAAATAGCAGATCGGGGCTATTACTCTCAAAACGATCGGTCGGGTCGTTACATCCTCCCCATCTTAAAAAAATTATTCGTCCTTGAACGAGAATAGAGACATACCTGAAGTGGTGAAAAGATGAGGATAATGGCTGCACATATCCTACTCGTTCTCCAAAGTCGTCTCCTCAACCTGCTGACCCCTCCACTGAACATTCACTGAAGTAATGTTCTTTGAACTCAACTTTCGAAACTACCTGTCCAAAATAGCCATTGGATTCTCGATATAATATAGATCCTTGTCCAACTGGACTGAGTTGAAATCCAACACATGAGACAATTCACCATGATACTTTTGGAGCATAGAAACATTGAATACCGGATGAGCTCCTGCTAGACTAGGAGGTAAGACAAGCTCATAGGCAACCTCCCCAACTAGCTGCACCATCTCAAATGGACCAATGGACCTTGGGCTTAGCTTTCCCTTTTTTTCTGAACCTCATAACGCCCTTCATAGGTGAAACACAGAGCAAGACCTGCTCTCCAACCATGAATGCAACATCGCAAACCTTTCGATCCGCATAACTCTTCTGTCTGGATTGGACTGTGCTAAGTCTATCCTGAATTACCTTAACCTTCTTCAAGGCATCTTGAACCAAGTCTGTATCCAATAATCTAACCTCGCCTGTCTCGAACCAAACTACTGGGGACCGATACTGTTTACCATATAGAGCCTCATACGGTGCCATCTGAATGCTGGACTGATAATTGTTGTTGTAGGCAAACTCTGCAAGGGGCAAGAATTGATCACAAGAACCTCCAAACTCTATCACACACGCACAAAGCATATCCCCAAGTATTTGAATAGTGCGCTCGGATTGTCCGTCCGTGTGAGGGTGAAATGTTGTGCTCAACTCCACCCGAGTACCTAACTCCTATTGTACGGCCCTCCAAAATTGTGATGCACACTGCCTACCCCAGTCAGAGATGATAGATACCGGCATGCCATGAAGTCTGACAATCTAGCGGATATAAATTCGAGCCAACTGCTTGGAAGAATAGGTAGTCATCATAGGAATGAAATGAGTTGACTTGGTCAGCGTATCCACAATCACCCAAACAACATCAAACTTATGCTAAGTCCGTGGGAGTCCAACAACGAAACCCATAATGATCCACTCCCATTTCCATACCAGAATCTCCAACTTCTGAAGCAATCCACCCGGCCGCTGATGCTCATATTTCACATGCTACCAATTTAGAAACCTAGCTACATATTCCACTATGTCCTTCTTCATTCTACGCCACCAATAATGTTGCCTCAAGTCCCGATACATCTTTGTGGCACCGAAGTGAATGGAGTACCGCGAGTTGTGAGCCTTCTAGAGAATCAACTCATTCAATCCGTCTACATTGGGCACACATAGCCTGCCCTGCATCACTAATGCACCATCATCCCCAATAGTGACCTCTATAGCATCACCGTGCTGAACTGTGTCCTTAAGGACAAGCAAGTAGGGGTCATCATATTGACATTCCTGATACGATCATAAAGAAAAAAACTAGGAGACCACACAAGCCAAAACTCGACTCGGCTTAGAAATATCCAATCTAACAAATTGGTCGGCCAAGGCCTGAACATCTAGTGCCAATGGCCTCCTTGTTGTTGGAAAAATATGCTAAGCTCCCCAAACTCCCCACCCTGTGACTCAAGGCATTAGCCACCACATTGGCCTTCTCGGGATGGTATAATTACTGATATCATAATCCTTAAGCAACTCTAACCAACTCTGCTGACGCAAGTTAAGATACTTCTGCTTGAACAGATGTTGTAAACTCAGGTGATTAGTGTAAATCTGACAAGGGACACCGTAAAAATAGTGCCTCCAAATATTCAAGGCATTAACAATAGCTGATAACTCAAGGTCGTGGACAAGATAGTTCTTTTCATGCACCTTCAGTTGTCTGGACGCGTTGGCAATCACCCTAGGTCCTACATCAACACCATGCCGAGACCAATCTGCGATGCATGTTTTAAAAGTAAATCCTGCATTTTGAGGCCTTAAAAAAACCTCTTTCTACCTCACTTTGATTTGTGTGCACAGTTTGGGCACGTAGCCGGAAAGTCAATATGTGAAAATCTGTGAAAAATGATAAATTTTGACTTTGAAATTAATTAAGTTGACTTCAGTCAACATTTTAGATAAAAGGACCCAGACCCGTGATTTGATGGTCCTGGAGGATCCGTAGGAAAATATGGGACTTGGACGTGTGTCCGGAATCAAATTTCGAAGTCCCAAGCTCGAGGAATGAATTTTTAAATAAAATTATTTTCTGAAATTATTTATGAGTTTTGGAAATGAAATGTGTTTAAAATTTGATGGTATCGGGTCCGTATTATGGTTTTGGAGCTTGGTATAGTCTTATATTTGGTTTAAGTCGAGTTTGTGAAATTTGGTATGAAAAAGACTTGAAACGACGTGAATCAGATCGTATTAGAGAAAATTGGAAAAGTTGAAGTTCTTGATAAATTTCATGATTTTAATGCTAAATTCATAGTTGTTGATGTTATTTTAGTTATTTGAATGCACGAGCGAGTTCGTATGATGTTTTTAGGTTGGTGTGCATGTTTGGTTTGGAGCCCCGAGGGCTCAGGTGAGTTTTGGACAGGCCACAGGGTAGATTTTGGACTGGAGGAATTACAAGCTTCAGCTGTCTCAGTGCAGGCCTGCAGGCTTTGCAGCGAGGACTATGTCGCAAGTGCGAAAGTAGCCCAGGCCAACCTACCTCGCAATTGCGAGGTTCTTATCGCAAATGTGATGCTTCCCCCTTTTGGTCAATCATCGTAAATGTGACACATTATTCGCAATTCCCACTTCGCAAATGCGAAAACTTCTTCGCAAATGAAAACTTAGTAGAAGTCTCGGTTCGCAATTGCAAACCCTGGTCACAATTGCGACATCTGCAACCTGCAATATTATAACTTAACCGAAAATCTCTCATTTTTCACACTCTTTCAAAACCAAAACACTCTTGGGCGATTTTTCAAAGACAACTCTTCTTCCAAATTGATTATAGTCAATTTTAACATGTTTTCTTCAATCATTAACAACTTTGCACATGATTTCAATACAAAATCAATGATTTTCATGGGGGAAATTGGATGTTTTGGGTAGAACCTAGGTTTTGCAAAAAATCGAGATTTGAACCTCGATTTGAGGTCCGATTTAAAAAAAAATAATATATTTGGGTTCGTGGGGGAATGGGTAATCGGGTTTTTGTTCGAACCTCGGGTTTTGACCATGTGGGTCCGGGTCGATTTTTGACTTTTTGGGTAAAACTTTGGAAAACTCATTTTCATGCATTGGATTTGATTCATTTAGCGTTTATTGATGTAATTAAGTAACTTGTGGCTAGATACGAGCGAATTGGTGGTGGAATCAAGGGGTAAAGCGATAGTTTAGACGTGAATTGTATTCGTGGCATCGAGGTTAGTGTTTGGTCTAGCCTTAGCTTGAGGGATTAGGAGTCGAGTCCTATTTTCTATGTGGTAATTGTGGAGTACGACGTATAGGCATCATGACGAGTACTCTATTCATTGGTGTCAAGCATGCCCGTGAGTCTTATATTGTGATTATTATAACTTTGTTGTATTGTTCATGCATTGGTGATGATTTCTATTGTTTGGCAAAGTTTGCGGAAGAAATTGTGGCATTTGAATATTAAGGAGCATTGGCTCAAGATGTATAATGAAATGTGAAAGTGTAAGTGGTAAATTGAACCCTTTTAGAGCATTGGCTCAAGTTGTAAAGTGAGTTGTGAAGTAAAAGTGAAAAAGGGAAAAGAATCACTATATTGACTCCCTTGCCAGGATATTGTTGTTGTTTTAATGTTGTCCCTTACCGGGACTTGATTGTTGAACTATTGTTCCCTTGCCAGTATTCTTATTGTAATTTCATTCATTTCCTTGCCCTATTGTTTGTGATTGTTGTTTGGGTGAGGAAGAGAGTTAAAGCATGAAGGGTGATGCCGTTTATTGTTTTGGTAAGAGAGTGTTAAAGCACGAAGGGTGATGCCGTGTATGATTTGTGAGGAAAGAGTGTAAAGCACGAAGGGTGATGCTATGCCGCACGATGTACCATTCCTTGCTGATTATATTGATTATATGGTGAGGACCAGAGTAAATGCACGAAGGGTGATGCCGTGCACATTTTCATTACTTGATTGCTTTTGTGAGGTCGCGAGTAAAAGCACGAAGGGTGATGTCGTGCACTTATTGATTTCTGGTTCTTTGTTGATATCTGAGATATGTTGTTTCTTTCAGTTACCTGTTGTCTTTCTATTCTAAATTGATAGCTCCCCCGCAACATGTTACCCCTCCCATACTTGACTGTATATTACTATTCTTTTTTTCCTACTATATATAGTTGAATTGCACAAGTTTATTTGGTAGTCTGGTGCTAGCCTCATCACTACTTCGCCGAGGTTAGGCTAGGCACTTACCAGCACATGGAGTCGGTTGTGCTGATACTACACTCTGCATTGTGTGTAGATCCCGGAGCAGCAGATTTTGGACCGTAGATTGGGTGGCTGCCTTCAGTCCACGCGGAGATCCAAGGTAGTCCTTCTGGCGTCCGCAGGCCTTGGCGTCTCCCTCTATCCCTTTACTCCTGTTTCATTTACTTAGTTCAGAAACAATGTATCTTTTATCTTTCAGACATTGTATGTAGTATTCTTAGATCGCTTATGAAACAGTGACAACAGTTCTGGGTAATAGAGACTCAAACAGTTGTATTGGATTCATATTCAGATAGTTTATTGCTTTTTCTTCCGCTTATTATAATTTCCGTTGTCTACACGCTTTTGCTTTATAATGGTTAAAGAATATAAAATGGATAAAGAGGTAATTTGTTCAAATAATTGGCTTGCCTAGCTCACATTAGTAGGCACCATCACGACTCCCGAGGGTGGGAAATACGGGTCGTGACAAGTTGGTATCAGAGCTCTAGGTTACACGGGTCTCACAATTCATATACAAGCTTAGTAGAGTCTGAGGGATCAGTACAGAGACGTCTGTATTTATGCCTCAAAGGCTATAGAGTTAGGAAAAACTTCACATTTATTCTTTCCTATCGTTTGGTTTGGTTTCTCAATGCTAATTGAATTTCTACTATATTCTTTCGCAGATGGCGAGAACACGCGCTTCCTCATCCACTGATCAACAGCCCGAGCCCCCAGCAGTAGCTCCCATGAGGGGTTGAGGGCGAGGCTGAGGTCGTGCTAGAGGTCGAGGTAGGGGCAGAGCTCATCCCATAGCAACAGCACCAACGGCAAAGCCTCAGGTTGACTTTGATGATGAGGTTCCGACCTTGGCAGTTTCGGTGGGCCCAGCTTAGGTCCTAGAGGGGTTTATTGCTACCCCAGTACTCCAGGATGCTCTGGTCTATCTAGTGGGCCTTATGGAGAGTGTCACCCGGGTATGCTTGCTTCCTGTAGCACCAACCGTCTCTCAGGCTGGAGGAGGAGCCCAAACTCCTGCTACTCGCACTCCGGAGCAGCTAGCTCCCTAGTTTAAGACTCCAGCAGTTTAGCCAATTGGTGCAGTTCAGCCGGGTGTGGTAGCTCAGACCGGTGATGGAGCAGCTATGTCTACTGATACTTTATGAAGGTTGGACAGGTTCACCAAGCTCTTCACTACTACTTTCAGCGGTGCATCTTCTGAGGATCCCTAGGATTATCTAGACAGCTGTCATGAGGTTCTTAGGAACATGGAGATAGTGGAGACCAATGGGGTCGATTTTGCTACTTTTCGCTTGTCTAGATTCGCCAAGACTTGGTGGAGAGATTATTGTTTGGATAGACCAACCGGATTACCAGCTTTGACTTGGGAGCAGTTTACTCAGCTATTTCTAGAGAAGTTTCACCCCATCACTCAGAGAGAGGCCTATCAGAGGTAGTTTGAGCGTCTCCAGCAGGGTTCTATGACCGTTACTCAGTATGAGACCAAATTCATCGACTTGGCCCGCCATGCTCTTATTATACTTCCCACCGAGAGAGAGAGGGTGAGGAGGTTCATTGAGGGACTTATCCAGCCTATTCGACTTCAGATGGCCAAGGAGACTTGGAGTGAGACTTCTTTCCAGGAGGCAGCCAATGTGGCCAGGAGAGTTAAGATGGTTCTATCGCAGGAAGGTGGTCAAAGGTCTGACAAAAGGCCTCGTCATTCAGGCAGATTCAGTGGTACCTTGTCTGGAGGTAGGGATTCGTACGGTAGAGGCCATCCTCCCATGCCTTTTCAGTTAGCCCTTCAGGTTTCTCACGGTGTCTCAGGTAGTCGTGGCCCTCACATGCAGTATTCTAATCAGCAGTCCTACAGTGTACCACCAGCTCCTATCAGTGCACCGCTGCTTCAGAGTTTTTGGGTTGGTCATTTAGGTCGTCAGGGTCAGCAGTCTCAGCAGCTGAGGGCTTGTTACACTTGTGGTGATATGGGTCATATTGCTAGGTTTTGCCCTCGAGCTCCGAGCAACTCTCAGCATCAGGGTTCCAGTGGCATGGTTCAGGCACCGAGTGTTCCACAGCTCGCCTAGCTAGCTAGAGGTAGGGGTAGAGGTGCTAGAGGTAGAGGTAGAGGTATTAGATGTGGAGCTCAGGCCACTGGAGGTGGAGGCCAGCCGGTAGCAGGTCGTCCGAGTGATGTAGTTCAGGGTGGTGGGGCCTAGCCCCGATGTTATGCTTTTCCATCCAGGCCCGAGGTTGAGGCTTCCGATGCAGTTATTACAGGTACTATTCTGCTTTGTAGCAAAGATGCTTCCGTTTTATTTGATCCAGGATCTACATACTCCTATGTGTCATCTTATTTTGCATCGTATATGGTCATGCTTAGTGATTTTTTGAGTGCTCTTGTTTATGTGTCAACACCAATGGGTGATTCTATTATGGTAGATCAAGTCCATCGTTCATGTATAGTTGTGATTGTGGGTCTTGAGACTCGTGTAGATTTGCTTCTTATGGACATGGTTGATTTCAATGTCATATTGGGGACAGACTGGTTATCACCTTATCACGCTATCTTGGACTGTCATGCCAAGACTGTGACCTTAGCCTTTCTGGTTTTACCTCGTTCAGAGTGGAGAGGGACTCCTTGTCATTCTACCCACAGTGTTATCTCTTATATGAAGGCTCGTCGTATGGTCGAGAAGGGGTGTTTAGCCTATTTGGCCTATGTTCGTAATTCTAGTGCTGAGGTTTCTTCTATTGATTCTGTGCCCGTTGTTCATGAGTTTCCTGAGGTATTCCCTTCAGACCTGCCGGGTATGCCACCTGACAGGGATATTGACTTTTGCATTGATTTGGCTCCGGGAACCCAGTCCATTTCTATTCTGCATCGTATGGCCCCGCCTGAGTTGAAAGAGTTGAAGGAGTAGTTGCAAGACTTGCATGATAAGGGTTTCATTCGACCTAGTGCTTCGCATTAGGGTGCGCCGTTGTTGTTTGTTAAGAAGAAGGACAGATCGATGAGAATGTGTATTGATTACCGTCGAACAAGGTTACAATCAAGAATATGTATCCATTGCTGAGGATTGATGATTTGTTTGATCAGCTTCAGGGTGCCAAGGTATTTTCGAAGATTGACTTGAGATATGGCTACCATCAGTTGAGGGTTAGGGCATCTGATGTCCCTAAGACAGCTTTCCGCACTCGGTACAGGCATTATGAGTTCTTGGTGATGTCATTCGGGTTGACAAATGCCCCAACAACTTTTATGGATCTGATGAACTGAGTGTTCAGGCCTTACTTGGATTCGTTCGTGATAGTCTTCATTTATGATATTTTGATCTATTCCCGCAGCCGGGAGGAGCACAAGCAACATCTTAGAGTAGTTCTTCAGACTTTGCGGGACAGTCAGTTGTACGCCAAGTTTTCGAAATGTGAGTTATGGTTGAGTTCAGTTGCCTTCCTAGGTTATATTGTATCAGCAAATGGCATTCAGGTTGATCCGAAGAAGATAGAGGCAGTCAAGAACTGGCCTAGACCAGTATCAACTATAGAGATCCAGAGTTTCTTGGGATTGGAAGGCTACTATCGTCCGTTTGTGGAGGGGTTTTCATCTATCGCAACCCCAATGACCAGGTTGACGTAGAAGGGTGCCTAGTTTAGATGGTCGGATAAGTGTGAGGCGAACTTTCAGAAGCTCAAGACAGCTCTGACTACGACACCGGTGTTGGTTTTGCCCACAGGTTCAGGGCCTTATACAGTTTATTGTGATGCATCTCGTATTGGACTTGAAGCAGTGTTGATGCAGGATAGCAAGGTCATTGTCTATGCTTCACGGAAGATGAAGATTCATGAGAAGAACTATCCAGTTCATGATTTGGAGTTGCCAGTCATTGTTCACGCGTTGAAGATTTGGAGGCATTATTTGTATGGAATGACATGTGAGGTGTTCACGGATCACAATAGTCTGCAGTATTTGTTCAAGTAGAAGGAGCTAAATTTGAGGCAGAGAAGGTGGTTGGAGCTATTAAAGGACTATGATATCACCATCTTATATCATTTGGGAAAGGCCAATGTGGTGGCCGATGCTTTGAGTAGGAAGTCAGCCAGTATGGGCAGTCTTGCTTATATTCCAGTCGGTGAGAGACCGCTTGCTTTGGATGTTCAGGCTTTGGCCAATCGGTACGTAAGGTTGGATGTTTCTGAGCCCAGTCGTGTGTTATCTTCCACAGTCGCTCGTTCTTCTTTATTGGAGTGTATCCTAGATCGGCAGTATGATGATCCTCATTTGTGTGTCCTTAGAGACACGGTGCAGCATAGAGGTACCAATTAGGTCACCTTAGGAGATGATGGAGTTTCAAGGTTGTAGGGTCAAGTTTGTGTGACTAGTGTGGATGGGCTTCGAGAGTTGATTATAGAGGAGGCCCATAGCTCCCAGTACTCTATTCATCCGGGCACCGCTAAGATGTATCAGGATTTGAGGCAACATTATTGGTGAAGAAGAACGAAGAAAGATATCATTGCATATGTGGCTCGGTGTTTCAACTGTCAGCAGGTTAAGTACGAGCATCAGGGTTCCGGTGTTTTGTTCTAGAAGATTGAGATTCCTGAGTGGAAGTGGGAGCGTATCACTATGGACTTCGTTGTTGGACTCCCACAGACTCAGAGAAAGTTCGATGCAGTGTAGGTTATTGTTGATAGGCTGACCAAGTCAGCACATTTCATTCATGTGGCAGTCACATATTCTTCCGAGAGGTTAGATTTGATCTATATCCGGGAGATTGTTCGCCTTCATGGTGTGCCCATGTCTATCATTTCGGACCGAGGTACGTAATTTACCTCACATTTCTAGAGAGCAGTTCAGCGAGAGTTGGGCACACGGGTTGAGTTGAGCACAACGTTTCATCCTCAGACGGACGGGTAGTCTAAGCGGACCATTCAGATTTTGGAGGATATGCTCCGAGCTTGTGTCATTGACTTTGGAGGCTCGTGGGATCAGTTTTTGCCTTTAGTAGAGTTTGCCTACAACAACAGCTACTAGTCGAGTATCCAGATGGCTCCTTATGAGCCTTTGTATGGTAGGCAGTGTAGGTCATCAGTTGGATGGTTCGAGCCGGGAGAGGCTCGATTGTTGGGTACGGATCTAGTGCAGGATGCCTTAGACAAGGTTAGGATTATTCAAGATAGGCTTCGTACAGCTCAGTCCAGGCAAAAGAGTTATGTCGACCGCAAGGTTCGTGATTTGGCATTCATGGTTGGTGAGCGGGTATTGCTTCGAGTGTCGCCTATGAAGGGTGTGATGAGATTTGGGAAGAAGGGAAAGCTTAGCCCTAGGTTTATTGACCCATTTGAGGTTTTGGATTGAGTGGGAGCGGTGGCTTATAGACTTGCGTTGCCGCCGAGCTTGTCAGTTGTGCATCTAGTATTTCATGTATCCATGCTTCGAAAGTATCATGGCGATCCATCCCACATGTTAGATTTTAGCACTGTCTAGTTGGACAAGGACTTGTCTTATGAGGATGAGTCGGTAGCTATTCTAGACCGGCAGGTT
The DNA here is from genome assembly GCF_000393655.2 of Nicotiana sylvestris. Taxonomy (NCBI): domain Eukaryota; kingdom Viridiplantae; phylum Streptophyta; class Magnoliopsida; order Solanales; family Solanaceae; genus Nicotiana; species Nicotiana sylvestris. The sequence goes on from NC_091068.1 coordinate 34,744,531, forward strand.
CATCAGTTGAGATCGAAGAGTTTTCCTTCTGTTCGTGTTCAGTGGAGAGGTCATCCTGCTGAGGCATCAAACTGGGAGTCCAAGTCCAGTATGCGGAGACGTTATCCCCATCTTTGTCCCGGCTCAGGTACTTCCTTCTGTCCGTTCGAGGACGAACGGTTGTTTTAGAGCTGCAAAATGTGATGAACAGTTGTTTAAAGTATATGGGCATTCCGAGGCTTTCAAAAACCTCTTTCTGTCTCACCTCAATTTGCGTGTGCAGGCCAGGCGTGTAGTCGGAAAGCCAATATGTGAAAATCTGTGAAAAATAATGAGTTTTAACTTTGAAATGAATTAAGTTGACTTCGGTCAACATTTTGGGTAAACGGACCCAGACTCATAATTTGACGGTCTTGGAGGGTCCGTAAGAAAATATGGGACTGGGCGTGTGGCCGAAATCGAATTCCGAGGTCCCAAGCCCGAGGAATAATTTTTTAAAGGAAATTATTTATGAGTTTTGGAAATGAAATGTGTTTAAAATTAAATGGTATCGGGTCCGTATTATGGTTTCGGAGCACGGTACAGGTCTTATATGTGGTTTAAGTCGAGTATGTAAAATTTGGTAAGAAACGAACTTGAAACGACGTGAATCGGATCGTATTTGAGAAAATTGAAAAATTTGAAGTTCATAAAAAATTTCATGATTGTGATGCTAAATTCATAGTTGTTGATGTTATTTTAGTGATTTGAATGCACAAGCGAGTCTGTATGATGTTTTTAGGATGGTGTGCATGTTTGGTTTGGAGCCCGGAGGGCTCGGGTAAGTTTTGGATAGGCCACGGGGTGGATTGTGGACTTGAGGAATTGCAGGCTTCAGCTATCTCAGTGCAGGCCTGCAGGCTTCGCATTTGCGAAGCCTAGCTTGCAAATGAGAATTCACAAATGCGAGGGCTATGTCGCAAATGCAAAAGTAGCCCAGGCCAGCCTACCTCGCAATTGTGAGGTACTTATCGCAAATGCGACGCTTCCCGCTTTTGGTCAGTCGTCGCAAATGTGAACCCTGGTCGCAATTGCGACATCTGCAACCTGCAATTTTATAACTTAACCAAAAATCTCTCATTTTTCACACTCCTTCAAAACCAAAATGCTTTTGGGAAATTTTTCAAAGACAACTCTTCTTCCAAATCGATTTTAAGTCAATTTTAACTCGTTTTCTTCAATCAATAACATCTTTTCACATGATTTAAACTCAAAATCAATGATTTTCATGGGGGAAATTGAGTGTTTTGGGTAAAACCTAGGTTTTTCAAAAATTGGGGATTTGGACCTCGATTTGAGGTTCGATTTCAAAACAAATTATATATTGGGGTTCGTGGGGGAATGAGTAATCGGGTTTTGGTTCGAACCTCGGGTTTTGACCATGTTCATGCATTGGCGATTTTTGACTTTTTGGGTAAAACTTTGAAAAACTCATTTTCATGCATTGGAGTTGATTCATTTAGCGTTTATTGATGTAATTAAGTAACTTGTGGCTAGATACGATCAAATTGGTGGTGAAATCAAGGGGTAAAGCGATAGTTGAGACGTGAATTGTATTCGTGGCATCGAGGTATGTGTTTGGTCTAACATTAGCTTGAGGGATTAGGAGTCGAGTCCTATTTGCTATGTGGTAATTGTGGTGTACTACGTATAGGCATGGTGACGGGTATCTATACGTTGGTGTCAAGCATGCCTGTTTGTCTTATATTGTGATTATTATGACTTCGTTGTATTGTCATGGGTTGGTGATGATTTCTATTGTTGGGCAACGTTTGTGGAAGAAATTGTGGCATTTGAATATTGAGGAGCGTTGGCTCAAGATGTATAATAAAATGTGAAAGTGTAAGTGGTAAATTGAACCCTTTTAGAGCATTGGCTCAAGATGTATAATAAAATGTGAAAGTGTAAGTGGTAAATTGAACCCTTTTAGATCATTGGCTCAAGTTGTAAAGTGAGTTGTGAAGTAAAAGTGAAAATGGGAAAATAATCACTATATTGACTCCCTTGCCGGGATATTGTTGTTGTTTTGATGTTATCCCTTGCCGGGACTTGATTGTTGAACTATTGTTCCCTTGCCAGGATTCGTATTGTAATTTCATTCATTTCCTTGCCCTATTGGTTGTGATTGTTGTTTGGGTGAGGAAGAGAGTTAAAGCACGAAGGGTGATGTCATGTATTGTTTTGGTAAGAGAGTGTTAAAGCATGAAGGGTGATGTTGTGCTGCACGACGTACCATTTCGTGCCAATTATATTGATTATATGGTGAGGACGAGAGTAAAAGAACGAAGGGTGATGCCGTGCACATTTTCATTACTTGATTGCTTTTGTGAGGTCGCGAGTAAAAGCACGAAGGGTGATGTCGTGCACTTATTGATTTCTGGTTCTTTGTTGATATCTGAGATATGTTGTTTCTTTCAATTACATGTTGTCTTTCTATTCTAAATCGATAGCTCCCCCGCAGTATGTTACCCCTCCCATACTTGGATGTATATTATTGTTCTTCTTTTGTATATAGTTGAATTGCATAGGTTTATTTGGTAGTTAGGTCCTAGCCTCGTCACTACTTCGCCGAGGTTAGGCTAGGCACTTACCAGCACATGGGGTCGGTTGTGCTGATACTACACTCTGCACTGTGTGCAAATCCCGGAGCAGCTGCTTTTGGACCGTAGATTGGGTGGCTGCCTTCAGTCCACGCGGTGATCCAAGGTAATTCTGCAAGCGTCTGCAGGCCCTGGCGTCTCCCTTTATCCCTTTACTCCTGTTTAATTTACTTAGTTCAGAAACAGTGTATCATTTATCTTTCAGACTTTGTATGTAGTATTCTTAGATCGTCTGTGAAACTATGACACCAGTTCTGGGTAGTAGTGGCTCAAATAGTTGTATTGGATTCATATTCAGATAGTTTATTGCTTTTTCTTCCGCTTATTGTAATTTCCGCTGTCTATATGCTTTTGCTTTATAATTGTTAAAGAATATAAAATGGATAAAGAGGTAATTTGTTCAAATAATTGGCTTGTCTAGCTCACATTAGTAGGCGCCACCACACCTCCCGATGGTGGAAAATCCGGGTCGTGACTACAATAAACAGTATAAGACCCCAAACCTATAGGCAATACCAATACAGGGGCTGTAGTCAAAGCTGTCTTGAGCTTTTGGAAGCTCTCCTCAAACTCCTCCGTCCACCTGAAAGAAGCACCCTTCTGGATCAGTCTGGTCATAGGTGCTACAATAGATGAGAATCCCTCAACAAATTTACGGTAATAACCTGCCAACCTAAGAAAACTCTGGATCTCTATAGATTAGGATGGTTTAGGCCAACTCTGCACTGCTTCCATCTTCTTCGAATCCACCTCGATCCCTTCATTCGACACTACGTGCCCAATAATGCCATTGAATCCAACCAGAAGTCACATTTTGAGAACTCTGCATATAACTTCTTTTCTCTCAAGGTCTGAAGCACAGTCCTTAGGTGTTGCTCATGATCCTCCCGACTCCGGGAGTACACCAGAATGTCATCAATAAACACAATGACGAACGAGTCAAGATAGGGCAAAAATACACTATGCATCAAATGCATAAATGTTGTTGGGGCATCAGTCAGCCCAAATGACATCAAAAGGAACTTGTAATGACCATACCGAGTCCTGAAAGCAGTCTTCGAGATATTTGGCTCCCGAATCTTCAACTGATGATAACCTGAACGTAAGTCAATCTTGGAAAACACTCTGGCACCCTGTAACTGATCAAATAAGTCATCAGTATGAGGCAAAGGATACATGTTCTTCACTGTAACTTTGTTCAACTAGCGGTAATCAATGCACATAAGCATAGAACCATCCTTTTTCTTCACAAACAAGACAGGAGCATCCCAAGGTGACACACTGAGCCTAATGAAGCCCTCATCGAGTAATTCTTGTAACTGTTCCTTTAACTCCTTCAACATTGGAGGAGCAATACAATATGGAGGAATAGAGATATGTTGAGTGTACGACAATAAATCAATACCAAAGTCGATATCTCTGTCGGGCGGCATGCCTGAAAGATCAGCTGGAAATACATTAGGGAAATCCCTCACTACTGGGACTGACTCAACTGTAGGGGTATCGGTACTGCCATCTCTCACATAAGTTAGATATGCGTCACACCTCTTTTCAACCATTCGTTGAGCTTTAAGAAATGAAATAACTCTGCTGGGAGTGTAATCTAAGGTACCCCTCCAATCTAATCGTGGTAAGCCTGGCATGGACAGCATCACGGTCTTGGCATGACAATAAAGAATAGCATAATGGGGCGACAACCAGTCCATGCCCAAGATAATGTCAAAATCTACCATACTAAGCAATAATAAATCGGCTCTGGTCTCAAAACTACTAATAACAACCAAACACGACTGATACACATGATCAACAATAATAAAATCTCCAACAAATGTTCACACATAAATAGGAGAACTCAAAGAATCACGAGATATGCCGAAATATGAGGCAAAATAATATAGCACATAGGAATAACTGGAGCCTGGATCGAATAGAACTAACAAATCTCTATGACAAACCGGAACAATACCTGTAATGACAGAGTCAGAAGCAACTGCCTCTACACAACAAGGAATGGCATAGTATCTGGCCTAGCCTCCCCCTCTAGGGCGACCTCTACCTCCCCGATCTTCGCCTCGAGCTAGTTGAGCAGGTGGAGTGGTAGCTGGTGCTGTAATCATAGACTGAGGACCTTATGGATCACGATGTGGTTGAGAGGTCTATGGAGGTGCAACCCTCCTAAGTTTGGGGAAATTCCTCACATATGGCGAGTGTCACAATACTCAAAATAAGCTCTGGGAGGGCACAACTGTTGTGGATAGCTCGGGCCAGGTATGCTGGACTGACCGCAAAAAGCACCCCATGCAGAAGGCACACTAGATACTGGAGGTGCACAATAAGGCTTCTGGGGCTTAGGAGGAACCGGAATTCCACTGGCGGCTGGAAGAGCTGAATGAACGGGGCAACTCACATAGCCCCTACCATGTTGAATTGCAGCTGGGGCACGAGCACCAGAATAATGGCCAAACTCTCGAGACCTCTTAGCCTCTCTCTCCCGAGTAAGCATGCCCTCCACTCTCCTAGTAATACTCACCACCTTCTAATATGAAATATCCATCTCTAACTCTCGGGCCATGATAGTCCTGATGCTTGGATGGAGTCCCTCAATAAACTAGCAAACCCTCTCTCAAACTGTAGAAACCAAGGTCGGTGTACGTCTAGCCAAGTCACTGAAACGAACTGTATACTCTGAAATAGTCATAGCACCCTGGCGCAACTGCTCAAACTCCGCGCGACATGCATCCCTGAGGCTCTGAGGGACATACTCTCTCAAAAACATGTCCGAGAACTGAGTCCATGTAAGTAAAGATGCCTCAGCCGGACTGTCCAACTCATAAGTACGCCACCACTGATAGGCTACTCCTCTAATCTAAAACCCTATGAAGAAACCCCACTCGACTCTGCTATGCCCATAGTGTAGAGAATACGGTAGAACCCCTCCAGAAATCCCTGAGCATCATCTGACGCTAGGCCATTGAAAGTAAGAGGGTGGTACTTCTTGTACCTCTCGAACCTACGCTGCTCTTCCCCAAAAAATGTTGCCCTACCCTCGGGCTTAACTGGGGCAACAGGTGGCACCGGTATAACCTCTAGAATCTGATCAACTTGAACTCGCTGCTCTAGGGTGAGGGTGGTGGAGTTTGTGCTCCTCCCCGGCCTGATATGTGGCTGGAACAAGGGGAATCAATCCTGCTTGAGCTAGAGTACTGAACATGCTCAGGAACTGTGAAGGGGTCTCCTAAAGAGCTGGTGTAGTAGTAGTAGGCGCCTCAGGTGCCTGCGCCCCACTGGAGCTACTGGTGGCTCTTTCGTAGCAGCTCGCTCGGGAGTTCTAGCTGCACCACATGGGCGTCCTCGACCTCTTACCCAACTCTGGCCTTTGGCGACTCTAGCAGGGGGCACAGGTGCCTGTTCATCTCTGGCTGTACGTTTTCTCACCAACTGTGAGAGAATAGAAGACAGAAGTTTTGAATTTCGTAGTCAACAATTTCACATGACAAGAAATCAAAAGAAGTGAAATTTTCCTAATAGTTCGATAGCCTCTTGAAGATAAGTACATGCATCTCCGTATTGAACTGCGAGACTCTGACAAACCGGTTTGTGAATCACGACCCCTGTAAACCTATAACTCTGATACCAATTTGTCACGACCCAAATTCTGCCTCCATAAATTGTCGTGACGGCACCTAGTCTCTACAACTAGGTAAGCCTAACCTTTGCGGAAAATGAAATGAAAAATATAAAAGTTAACAACTATCAGTAATAGATAATTTAAATTAGCATTAGAGATGCCGCTCGGCATACACAATAATCAACTCTTGAAATATACACAATACTCCCAAGACCCGGAACACTATAAGTCACAAGCTTCTAAGAATTTCTAACTGTTTTACACATCAGTGTCTAAAGAAATAAGGGAAGAATCGACATAAGGGGATAGAGGGAGACTCCAAGGTCTGCGAACGTGGTAAATGTACCTTGAATTCTCCTAAGCAGCAGCAACCGTGCAATAAAGTCGAGGCTAATAAGAGGTACCTAGATTTGCACACAAAAACATGTGCAGAAAAGGCATGAGTACACCACAATGGTACCTAGTAAGTGCCAAGCCTAACCTCGGTCGAGTAGTGACGAGGTCAGGTTAGGGCCCTACTAGTGTGTATGTGTGTGTATATATAAATATATAAAGAGTAAGACGGAACAAAAACATCGCACTAAAATAAAGATTGGAATTTAAACGAAAGGAAATCACAAAAAGGATAACAGTACAGTACACAAAATAACAACAGGGGATCTCTCTGAATACCGTTCCGTAGTCCCAATGTAAATATACAAGGGTATCTCCCCAGATACCGTCCCGTAGTCCCAAAGTAAATATGTAGGGGGGTATTCTGGGATACCGTCCCATAGTCCCAAAGTAAATAAGCAGGGGGGATCTCTCGGAATACCATCCCGTAGTCCCAAAGTAAATATGCAGGGGGATCTCTCGGGATACCATCCCGTATTCCCAAAGTAAATATGCAGGGAGATCTCCCAGAATACCATTTCATAGTCCCAAAGTAAATACACAACTCAAACAATGAAAATAATGGCTACAACACGAAATCCTACAATTTAGACTAAGTACAAGTTAAGGAAGAAGCAGGGAATTCACTGAGCATGCTACAGAGAGTTAAGATAAGCAATTAAGACATGTAGACATGTTATTCTAAACTAAACAGGATAATTACATATGCTAGTATAACTCAATTAAAGTGAAACAGGTTATTACTTAGTTAAAAAAGAAGTTTTACAACAAATAGCCCGTGTACGCACTCGTCACTTCACGTAAACGGTTCTCACATATCAAAATAGTACCAATCCTAAGGGGAGTTCCCCCACGGAATGTTAGGCAAGACACTCACCTCGAACCAAGTTCAATCACTCAATAACAATGCCTTTTCCATGAATATCCGACTCTGAACGGCCCAAATCTAGCCAAATCAATTGCATATCATAAATGTAACTATAAGAAACTAATCTAGTTAATGAAGTCAAAGTTAAACCAAGAAGTTGGAATATCGCCCTAAAAAGTTTCCCCGGGCCCACATCTCGGAATCGAGTAAAAGTCACAAAATATGAACACTCATTCACACACGAGTTCACCCATACCAAAATTATCTAAATAAGATATCAAAATCTCAATCAAATCTCAAAATCTTAGTTGAAGAACTTCACCCTTCTTCCCCAAATTTCTCACCCAAATTCCTTAATTTAATAATGAAATCAACTATATATTAATGGAATATAAGCAAAAACGAGTTAGGAATCATTACCCCAAAGTTCCCTATGAATAATCCTTGAATTATCGCCTTAATCTGAGCTCTAAAAGTCCCAAAATTAAAAATGGATTAAAACCCTCGAAATCCTCTTTTTCTGCCCAGCGATCACGCACCTACCGACTTCTTGTTGCACCTGCGACGCCACACCTGCAAAAAATCCATCTCAGGTGCGGAGATGACTTAGAAGTCTGGGATTGTTGTTTACCTTGAAAATGGTAATAACAATTAAATTTGTTAATGGGACTCTGAAAGTACGTGATCTATTTTTATGCTAGTTGTTAGAGCAGTTGATGCTAGGCGTATGTAGATGAGAGATGAAATGCGAGCTAAAACAGAGTTATAATCAAACCGAGGGTCTTGTTATCCTGGCCTCGGACTGACCAATAAGGGGCCTCAAGGTCGATGCCTAGGATCGAGTTCGAGCTATCAAGGGTAACCGGGAAGGGACTAACAATTAAGATATAAATAAAGGAGGCTCTTTATGGCCAGTATCAAGCAATAAAAGAAGAGCAAATATGAAGGCAATAAATGGAAGAGGTAGTCTCGAGCATGTGAGTTAGAGAGAGAAGAGAGAAAGTTGTTATTGATCTTGTGTAGAGTTGTTGGACCAACAACAGCCCTTTACAAAGTGGTGAGGATCCTCTTTATATAGGAGGGGAAATACAATGTAGTACATAATGCATTAATTGTAAAAGCATGGAGATGGGACGACTAGATGGGTCACCTCGATATAGGATCTAGGTAGGCCAGCTCTGTCAGACTTAGCCGTGTGCCTTGGGAATTCCCCATTTTGCTCTTGCCTCGATCTTCGTCTTCTTTGAGTCGGGCCTCGACGAGCCCCGAGGGAGGGAACTCGGTCGCAACTCTTCATCATTGGGGTCTCGAGATATTCTTCTGAAGTGACTTGATAGCAAGAAATTAGGCCCTTCGACTTTGTCGCATACAATCGCTTCTGCGACTAAAGGGCCCGCAATTGCGAGTGTGCTCTTGCAGACACTAGTCCGCTTCTGTGGTCCTTCACCACTCCTGCGAACACTCTAATGCATTTGCGGGCATCGCAGATGTAGAATTCACCTCGCGCATGCGACCCTTAGAAACTCCTCTATTTTTGCTTCTGCGCTTGACTATCCGCACATGCGATCTTCCCACCGCAAGTGTGAAAACACCTGAAAAAAGAAACTTCAACTATTTGCCTAAGTCCAATTTCAATCCGTTAAACATTCGAAACACACCTGAGGCCCGCAGGACCTCAACCAAATATACCAACAAGTCCTAAAGTACCATATGAACTTAGTTGAGACCTCAAATCACATCAAACAACGCTAAAATCACGAATTACCCTCCAATTAAAACTTAAAGAACTTGAAACATTTTACAATCGAGGACGAAACCTATCAAACCACGTCCGATTGACCCCAAATTTTGCAATCAAGTCATATTCAAGTTACAGACCTACTCCAACTTCCGAAATCGGATTCCAACCCCGATATCAAAAGTTTACTACCTGTCAAAATCTCCAAAAGTTTGACTTTCTCTATTTCAAGCCTAAATCAGCTATAGCCCTCCAAAACACAACGCAGACATGCCCCCAAGTCCAAAATCACCCAACAGAACTAACAGAACTGATGAAACTCTATTTCGAAGTCATCTTCACACAGTTCCAACTACGGTCCAAATCCTAAGACATAAGCCTCTGTTTAAGGACTAAGTGTCCCAAAACATTCCAAAAGCCAAAGCGAAACGTCCCGGCAAGTCGCATAAGCAGAAAAAGATATGGGGGAAGCAGTAAATAGGGGATGGGGGCTATTACTCTCAAAACGACCAGCCGGGTCGTTGCAGTTTTATACTTACCCAATACAACAAACATTCCCCAAATATATCATAATATATGTATAATAGTAGGATAATATATACCAAAAAATTATTTTGTAGCATAACAAAAATTTTCTCAAAATTTAGTAAGCTCTTTAATCTCATCCCAATCAGACTCAACAATTTGATCAGTGGGGATACCATTATGCATATTAAATTCCTTTTATAAATGCACCTGATAATCATAAGAAACTTTAAGCATTTCATAAGTAGAATTCCACCTAGTACAAACATCTTTTGGAATTTTTTTATATGGAAGGTTAGCACTAGAACATTATTGTGCAAACTCACGATGGATACTCACTATGTTAGCCCAAAAAATATAGCCGCAAGCATGTTGTACTTTACTACAAGCCTGAAAAATAAATTAATACCATATTTTACAACCAAGTTAAAAATATGGCATGCACATCTAACATGAAAAATTATTGGATTAATTTAACAAAGTCTAGCTCTTAAGTTATTTGCTCTAGTCGTGTCAGCAGAAGAATTATCTAATGTGATAGTTAAAAATTTATCAATGAGCCCATAAATATCAACTATTTGTAGAACAATAGTTGTAATATATTCTCCACTGTGTTTTGAATCGCCAAATTTATTACTAATAATACGTTTTTGCATGTTCTAGTGATGATCAACCCTGTGACATGTAACAATTAGATAATCACAAGCATTAGGACTACGATCTATATCAGGTGTGATAGACACTTTACAATCTAAGTGAAAAATACACAATGAATATACTAAAGATATTCGAAATTAAAAAATATCATTTTTATATGTGGTCTTAGGAAAACCTTGAAAAGTAGGATTATAAGATTCTCGTATATAATGCACAAAAGTAAGGTGAGAAGGTAAAGTAAAAGGTAAGCCGCATACAATGACTATTTTTGCTAACTTTTCATCAGCTCTATCTTTGGTATAAGGACGAAGTATACTACCAGAAGCAGGGTGAAGCTATTGTTGTAAAAAGGTAGAACTCTCCCCAGATTCACTAGGAGTGACAGTACTGCTGCTAGGATCTGGAATGTTTCTAGCATCTATTTGAGCTTGTATCCAAAAAGATTTGTGTTCCTTAACTAAGTGCATGGTTAACACCCCCCCCCCCCCGTCCCACCTAATTTTTCATGCGCAAATCGTGCCTTAGATTTTTCACATATAGCAAGTTCATTGACTTTATCATGTTTAAAAAGATTTCATACAATTGATGTTTTCGTACGTTCAACCTTAGCCTTACCCCTTATAGGTGGTACATGGGGTAAAGCTCTAGACCGAGATTAACTCTGAGTTGGAGCTTGTGTTGCTGGACTAGTGGGTGTTTCATCTAATTCTTCTTCCTCATTTTCTTCGTCCTCAATAAAAGTATCATTGCCAAATTGTCTTTGTAAAGTTTCATGATTTAGTTATTCTCCCAAATTAATATTATAAAATGCGTGGGGGGGGGAGGAAGGGAATGAAGTTTCATCAACATGAGTCATTTCATCTATATGTTTTCTAATTCTAGGAGAAAGATTAGTATTACTACAACTAGCACATGTAGTACTTTTTTTTTAAATATGGCAAATATACTTTTAAAAGCCACAATTTAAATACGAAAATAAATTAGAAATGTTAACACAAAAATTAAACACACAAATAAAATTTGAAATATGAAAATAGAACACGTAAAGTAAACATAAAAATTAAGCAATAAAATGATACGCAAAAATTAAATGTTAAAATTAGGAGATGGAATGAGTGCGCCGTAATTATTGAAGCTTGAAGAAATTACACAAAAAATTACTACAAATACTTAACGAATTAATTTGAAGCTTGAAAGTTGCTCCAAAATTTTGCCCAAATACTTAAAACATAGTTGACTATGAGAAAATTTAGAGAATAATATAGATAGAATATAAGAGATTTGAGAGAGAATGATTAATTTTTGTGAGAAAAATAAAGAAGAATGGGGGCATTTATAGTTAAAATAGGACCAAAGTATAATTTAATAGACTTAGGGGAAAAATTAAAAGTTTGGGAGGGGAGGGGGTAGGGCCATTTTTTTGGGGGGGGGGGAGGGGGGAGGAGGGAAAAAAAGTGTCGTTTATAGCTGTTGGCAACATGTAATTTTGCAAAGTATGTTGTTGGCCAACGACTCGTTTTCAAAACAAAAAAATTACGCGGGTTGGCAGGACATGACGTTAACGGACCGTCCCACCAAGACGAAAATGACAGGCCGTCCCATCTTGTGTCCCTTTAACTATGACCCAATCTTGTTTAAGAGTAAGTGGGCTGGGACGAGACCGGGATAGGCTGGGACGGGACCAGGATGGGCTGGGCCGACCTGTCCCGTTGGATAGCCATTGTTTGAGTTGTTTTCAAGTGGTTAATATGAACTATCTATAATTTAGGTGTCAAAATGAAAACATAAGCCTAAGTGTAGAGGTTGTCAAAAGAGTAATACAAGGATTTGGATAATTTAGTGGGTAAAGATCAAATTTACCCCGCAACTAAAATTATGTATATCCAATAATATTTAAATTTATATATATATATATATATATATATATATATATATATATATATATATATATATATTAGGAAGACTTATGCTCTAGAAATTATGAGAAGATCTTTATAAAAAAATATAATTATTGTCATTATCGTTAGAATTTGAGTTTTTTGGAGTTTAAACCAAAACTGGAATATTTGTCTATTCTACAATATGTAGCAAAGGAACAAATGTCCAAAAATGAAGATCTATATAACATGAACAAGAGATTTTGATCATAAATATACGAGATATTGTTATCTTTAAATAAAAATATGAACCCCAAAATTTATATTGATTATGTTCGCTAGATGTCCACGTTAATCTTACCTCTAAATAAAAATAGAACCTTTAAAATTGCATCTTAAAGGTAGCAATCAGGAAACTAAAGCCATGTGAGTTCAAACATAGGGGAATTGGATTTGCTTCTTTATTGTGTTGATACGAGTTCTAAACAAATCTCTTAAATATGATACATGGTACATGTCACGACCCAAAACCCAACTAGTCGTGATGGCACCTAACCCAAACCGCTAGGTAAGCCAATTATCAACTATCCAGTTTTAATGAGATTTAATAGGACAATCAATTAAAAGAAAATATCTGAATCTTATACAGTTCTCAAGGACTGGTAGTACAAATCATGAGCTTTTAAGATTAGAATTTATAAAGCTGGTATGAAATAAATACATCATATGTTCGAAATGTGCATAAACAGATTTTTATAAATCTATGGCTAACATGAACAAGAGGCAGCTACAACCGGAACGCATGGACGTCTTCAATTCTAGCTCCCATCGATCATAGCAACATCAGCAGCCAATATCTGCATGCAAGGTCTGAAAGTGTAGTATGAGTACAACCGACCACATGTACTCAATAAGTAACAAATATAACTTTAGGTTGAAAGTATTAATGAGCTGGAACAAAAGTCAGGTCCAACACCAATAGCCAACAACATTTCATAACAACATAATGAAAATAATAAAAGAGGTAACTCAGGGATAAAATGCTCAGCCCATTCAAAGTTCCAAAAAATAGATCTGTTTTCCAAGTAAATAAGTGAAAATCCAATGTCACATCCCGAACCCTGGGGGGAGAGACCGACACTGGATGCCTCACCTATCATTGTGTACCAACTTGCGACTAAGGGACTCGGAACATATAATGTCATACTTTGACCATGGGCCACATTTCAAGACAATTACGAATGCTGACTAAACATCAATATAATACTGGGCCGACAAGGCCGTCATAACTATTACAGCTGGCAAACCAACAAAATATACATAAAAGCCGAAGCCTAACATACTATACTAATTGACAGGATATCCTACAAGCCTCTACTGATGGACATACTGTGATCGGAACATGTCCCCGATCTACTTATATCATATATACATATATACACAAGATGTACATAAAGCTCTAGACGTGGCAACTCCGAAAGGCATGGAGCTTACCAATCAAGCTGAACTCGATAACACTTAATGAGAATGCTTACGTGCCTGTCTGTGTGAACATGCACGCATGAAATGCAGTGCCCCCAGAAAAGAGATGTCAGTACGAAATAATGTACTGAGTATGTAAGGCAATATATTGAAATCTGAAACTAAACTGATAATAATAATAACTGAAAGTAACTAGATGTCAAAGATAATCTGAAGATATGCTCAGCTGCTGATACTGACTCTATTCTCTCAATATAATAAGTAAAATAGTTGTCTAGCCTTATAAGGTTCGGTATATATATAACTGCTCTGCTATAGTAGGCTCGCTCGTAGGTGCTCCGCCATACTAGGCTCTGTATCTCGCCCAATTGGGCTAGCTCATAGGCGCTCGACCACAGTAGGCTCGATATATAACTTACCATCTGATCAGAGGTTGCCCAATAGGGGCATGCCCATCGATTATAGCTCGATGGTAATGAAAATATTGTAATACTGTATATGTAGACTCTCTTCTCTCTTGACTAGAAAAAGGAAATACTCAATTGAATATTTTACTTACAAGACTAGGAAAAATATACGTAAATTCCAGGATATGAATTTTTCTTTATGCCTCGTTATCAAACTCATGTAATTACGAGATCATGCCAAAATGAAGGAAGAGCTTAGCCTTAACATACCTGGAGTAGGGAAAAATCTAAATGATATACTTGAAAAAGATTGTACCAAGATTTCTTTGAATTAGCATTTCACGTTGGATCTTGTAGCATTTCAAAGAAATTTCATTTGGGATCATTGTCATATCTCTTTTAATGGTGTAGGAATGTTATTTTGCTTAATTGTTTTGAAAAGTCCTATACCTTTTTGTTCTGAACAAATGATCTTCACTGAATCGATATTAACATGGTAAAAATATCACACTTGTATCAAAAGGTTCACTCCTATCAAACATCCTGAAAGGAGGAAAATAAGTTGTTAGATTATCTACTTCCATGGACTAAATTGGCCGTCACAAGTATCGACTTTTCAAACCCTTAGGTCTCTGGACATCACTTCCTTTATGCATGCCTGTGTCATTAATGTCATCAGCAAAATCATTACTAATATTAAAGTAATAGTTGACGATGGTTTTCCTGGTATTTTGTGGTAAGGACTTCACTGCATGCTTCAGAAAGTTCTTTCCACTTGGTTGTGGTTTCCTTTTGATACCTTACCAGTAAAAAGACAAAGCAATCTTACGTGTAAACAAGGTATTACTTTATCTTATGACTTGACTCATTTTGTATAATTTGCCACTTTGACTTAGCTTATGCCATGTGGCAGTTCCAAAAAGACCCTTATCCACTTTATATCGTAATTATCTCTACCATTAATCAATTATCCATATAATTAAGAATTATCTCAAATTACTTAAAATACTACTTACTTTTAACATACTTTATACATCCTATTATCATGGTTATGTGGTATCTTGTGGCACTAGTCCATAAATACGGGGTATTATAGCTTGGACCAAATTTTATCCCAAATTGCCAAACTTCGACTAAACTTATTTTCTTCGATTTGATTACCCTCTAACCTTCATGAATTTACTTATCCTTTGTTTGAAATAGTATAATACCTATAATCTCAAAATAATCTCATTCCTGAGCTTACGTCGATTAACTTTCGACGAAACTTTAACGTACAAAAATGCGGGATGTAACATCTCATTTTAGAGCTCTCATCAAATTTTTTATGGCGTACTTTCACGTACAAAAATATGGGGTATAACATCATTTCCCCCTTTTGAAACATTCGTCCTCGAATGTTGACTGATGCACTTATCATTCTCATAACTCTTGCGAATACTTTAGTACTCCTCTTGCCATCTAGGAAATTGTTCTGTGAATAAGTCCAAAGGCCAGGGAATTCCCCCCTTTGGGCCTCTTTCTCATACCATGACTTGTGGTAAGAATCCTTTCAGTCTCGTAATTATTGTTACCTGCTGTCAGGCACCGTATACGACCTTTTTCCTTATATGTGTGCCTATGCGACTCTTCCCTTCAGCTTTTAGCCAATCTCTAGGCCTCACTTTGGGAACATATACAAAACTTGACAAGATGTCCCTCTAGGCATCTATAGGTATACTAAAGTTCTACACTGAGTACTTTGTTGAACTTGCGAATATTGCTACATCTTATTTCATAGACCCAATTATCTACCTGCATGATTTGACTCCATCTAGGTAGGTCATATTACACCATAAATCTTTCTTCAATTTATCGTTGCTGAGGTCTGCACCAAATTCCAGCTTACTCTTGTTGCTTATCTCGTATGTATAAATCTATGTCCCTTAATGCTTTCTCATTACTAATCTCAGCTCATACTTTGTGACTGTTGTCCATCTATTATGATTCGCCTTAATATTAGTCTACAATATACCACTGATAACTTGAAACTTCTTATGTAATACCTTGCCACTAGGGCTTACGTTTCATCGAGAAATATTTGAAGTGATTTCCACAATCGTATTTCATAGTATCTCAATGCGATTCACCTTATGGGGATATTCTAATCTCGTGTCGTCCGCGAAATCTTTTTCTCTTTCTCCTCTTTTTTTTCAAATAATTATTCAATCAAAGGTCCAACCGTCATCTTTTATCTATCATAATTATACCCTCCTTTTATTACTAAGTCAGCATTCCATTTCTTCTAAATACTACTAGTCTTAGACTCCTTTGAGCTCATTCTGGTTTTGGTTTATGAGGGAATGGGTAATCGGGTTTTGGTTCGAACCTCGGGTTTTGACCATGTGGGCCTGGAGCGATTTTTGACTTTTTGGGTAAAACTTTGGAAAACTCATTTTCATGCATTGGATTTGATTCATTTAGTGTTTATTGATGTAATTAAGTAACTTGTGGCTAGATACAAGCGAATTGGTGGTGGAATCAAGGGGTAAAGCGATAGTTGAGACGTGAATTGTGTTCGTGGCATCGAGGTTAGTGTTTGGTCTAACCTTAGCTTGAGGGATTAGGAGTCGAGTCCTATTTTCTATGTGGTAATTGTTTAGTACGACGTATAGGCATGGTGACGAATACTTTATACGTTGGTGTCAAGCAAGCCCGTGAATATTATATTGTGATTATTATAACTTTGGTGTATTGTTCATGCATTGGTGATGATTTCTATTGTTGGGCAAAATTTGGGAAAGAAATTGTGGCATTTTAATATTGAGGAGTGTTGGCTCAAGATGTATAATGAAATGTGAAAGTGTAAGTGGTATATTGAACCCTTTTAGAGCATTGGCTCAAGTTGTAAAGTGAGTTGTGAAGTAAAAGTGAAAAAGGGAAAAGAATTACTATATTGACTCCCTTGCTGGGATATTGTGGTTTGTTTGATGTTGTCCGTTGCCGGGACTTGATTGTTGAACTATTGGTCCATGCCAGGATTCTTATTGTAATTTCATTCATTTCCTTGCCCTATTGTTTGTGATTGTTGTTTGGGTGAGGAAGAGAGTTAAAGCATGAAGGGTGATGCCGTTTATTGTTTTGGTAAGAAAGTGTTAAAGCACGAAGGGTGATGCCGTGTATGATTTGTGAGGAAAGACTGTAAAGCACGAAGGGTGATGCTATGCCGCACGATGTACCATTCCTTGCTGATTATATTGATTATATGGTGAGGACGAGAGTAAATGCACGAAGGGTGATGCCGTGCACATTTTCATTACTTGATTGCTTTGGTGAGGTTGAGAGTAAAAGGACGAAAGGTGATGTCGTGCACATATTGATTTCTGGTTCTTTGTTGATATCTGAGATATGTTGTTTCTTTCAGTTACCTGTTGTCTTTCTAT
This sequence comes from Nicotiana sylvestris, assembly GCF_000393655.2. NCBI lineage: Eukaryota > Viridiplantae > Streptophyta > Magnoliopsida > Solanales > Solanaceae > Nicotiana > Nicotiana sylvestris. Next base: position 34,762,146 of record NC_091068.1, read on the forward strand.
TCTAAATCGATAGCTCCCCCGCAGCATGTTACCCCTCCCATACTTGGCTGTATATTACTGTTCTTCTTTTCCGCTGTATATAAATGAATTGCATAGGTTTATTTGGTAGTTTAGTCCTAGCGTCGTCACTACTTCGCCGAGGTTAGGCTAGGCACTTACCAGCACATGGGGTCAGTTGTGCTGATACTACACTATGCACTGTGTGTAGATCCCGAAGCAACAGCTTTTGGACCGTAGATTGGGTGGCTACCTTCAGTCCACGCAGAGCTCCAAGGTAATCCTGCAAGCGTCCGCAGGCCCTGGCGTCTCCCTCTATCCCTTTACTCCTGCTTAATTTACTTAGTTCAGAAACAGTGTATCTTTTATCTTTCAGACTTTGTATGTAGTATTCTTAGATCGTTTGTGAAAAAGTGACACCAGTTCTGGTTAGTAGAGACTCAAACAATTGTATTGGATTCATACTCAGATAGTTTATTGCTTTTTCTTCCGCTTATTGTAATTTCTGCTGTCTAGACGCTTTTGCTTTATAATTGTTAAAGAATATAAAATGGATAAAGAGGTAATTTGTTCAAATAATTGGCTTTCCTAGCTCACAATAGTAGGCACCATCACGACTCCCGAGGGTGGGAAATACGGGTCGTGACAAGTTGGTATCAGAGCTCTAGGTTACATGGCTCTCACAGTTTACATACAAGCTTAGTAGAGTCTGAGGGATCAGTACAGAGACGTCTGTATTTATTCCTTAGAGGCTACAGAGTTAGGAAAAACTTCACATTTGTCATGCCTAGTGATTCTTTGAGTGCTCTTGTTTATGTGTCAACACCGATGGGTGATTCTATTATGGTAGATCGAGTCCATCGTTTATGTATAGTTGTGATTGCGGGTATTGAGACTCGTGTAGATTTGCTTCTTCTGGACATGGTTGATTTCGATGTCATATTGGGGACAAACTGGTTATCACCTTACCATGCTATCTTGGACTGTCATGCCAAGACTGTGACATTAGCCTTGCCGGGTTTACCTCATTCAGAGTGGAGAGAGACTCCTGGTCATTCTACCCACAGTGTTATCTTTTATATGAAGGCTCGGCGTATGGTTGAGAAGGGGTGTTTGGCCTATGTTCGTGATTCTAGTGCTGAGGTTTCTTCTATTGATTTTGTGCCCGTTGTTCATGAGTTTCCTGAGGTATTCCCTTCAGACCTGCCGGGTATGCCACCCGACAGGGATATTGATTTTTGCATTGATTTGGCTCCGGGAAACCAGCCCATTTCTATTCTGCATCGTATGGCCCCGCCTGAGTTGAAAGAGTTGAAGGAGTAGTTGCAAGACTTACATGATAAGGGTTTCATTAGACCTAGTGCTTCGCATTAGGGTGCGCCGATGTTGTTTGTTAAGAAGAAGGACGGAACGATGAAAATGTGTATTGATTACCGGCAGTTGAACAAGGTTACAATCAAGAATAAGTATCCATTGCCAAGGATTAATGATTTGTTTGATCAGCTTCAGGGTGCCAAGGTATTTTCGAAGATTGAATTGAGATCTGGCTACCATCAGTTGAGGATTGGGTCATCTGATGTCCCTAAGATAGCTTTTCGCACTCGGTACAGGCATTATGAGTTCTTGGTGATGTCATTCGGGTTGAAAAATGCCCCAGCAGTTTTTATGGATCTGATGAACTAAGTGTTTAGGCCTTACTTGGATTCGTTCGTGATAGTCTTCATTGATGATATTTTGATCTATTCCCGCAGCTGGAAGGAGCACAAGCAGCATCTTAGAGTAGTTCTTCAGACTTTGAGGGACAGTCAGTTGTACGCCAAGTTTTTGAAATGTGAGTTATGGTTGAGTTTTGTTCCTTCTTAGGTCATATTGTATCAGCAAATGGCATTCAGGTTGATCCGAAGAAGATAGAGGCAGTCAAGAACTGGCCTAGACCAGCATCAGCTACAGAGATCTAGAGTTTCTTGGGATTGGAAGGCTACTATCGTCGGTTTGTGGAGGGGTTTTCATCTATCACAACCCCAATGACCAGGTTGACCCAGAAGGGTGCCCAGTTTAGATGGTCGGATAAGTGTGAGGCGAGCTTTCAGAAGCTAAAGACAGCTCTGACTACGGCACCGGTGTTGGTTTTGCCCACAGGTTCAGGGCCTTATACAGTTTATTGTAATGCATCCCATCTTGGACTTGGAGCAATGTTGATGCAGGATAGCAAGGTCATTGCCTATGCTTCGCGGAAGTTGAAGATTCACGAGAAGAACTATCTAGTTCATGATTTGAAGTTGCCAGCCATTGTTCACGCGTTGAAGATTTGGAGGCATTATTTGTATGGCATGGCATGTGAGGTGTCCACGGATCACAAGAGTCTGCAGTATTTGTTCAAGTAGAAGGAGCTAAATTTGAGGCAGAGAAGGTGGTTGGAGCTATTAAAGGACTATGATATCACCATCTTATATCATCTGGGAAAGGCCAATGTGGTGACCGATGCTTTGAAGAGGAAGTCAGCCAGTATGGGCAGTCTTGCTTATATTTCAGTCGGTGAGAGACCGCTTGCTTTGGATGTTCAGGCTTTGGCCAATCGGTTCGTGAGGTTGGATGTTTCTGAGCCCAGCCGTGTGTTAGCTTGCACAGTCGCTCGTTCTTCTTTATTAGAATGTATCCGAGATCGACAGTATGATGATCCTCATTTGTGTGTCCTTAGAGATACGGTACAACACAGAGGTTCCAATCAGGTCACCTTAGGAGATAATGGAGTTTTGAGGTTGTAGGGTCGAGTTTGTGTGACCAATGTGGATGGGCTTCGAGAGTTGATTTTAGAGTAGGCCCATAGCTCCTGATACTCTATTCATCTGGGCACCGCTAAGATGTATCAGGATTGCGGCAGCATTATTGGTGAAGAAGAATGAAGAAGGATATCATTACATATGTGGCTCGGTGTTTCAACTGTCAGCAGGTTAAATACGAGCATCAGGGGCCCGGTGATTTGTTCTATAAGATTGAAATTCCTGAGTGGAAGTGGGAGCGTATCACTATGGACTACGTTGTTGGACTCCCACAGACTCAAAGAAAGTTCGATGTAGTGTAGGTTATTGTTGATAGGCTGAGCAAGTCAGCACATTTCATTCCTATGGTAGTCACATATTCTTCTGAGAGGTTATCTAAGATCTATATTCGGGAGATTGTTCGCCTTCATGGTGTGCCCATGTCTATCATTTCAGACCGAGGTACATAGTTTACCTCACATTTCTAGAGAGCAATTCAGCGAGAGTTTCATCCCCAGACGGACGGGCAGTCTGAGCGGACCATTCAGATTTTGGAGGATATGCTTCGAGATTTTGTCATTGACTTTGGAGGCTCGTGGGATCAATTTTTGCCTTTAGCAGAGTTTGCCTACACCAACAGCTACCAGTCGAGTATCCAGATGGATCCTTATGAGGCTTTGTATGGTAGGCGGTGTAGGTCACCGGTTGGATGGTTCGAGCCGGGAGAGGCTCGGTTGTTGGGTATGGATCTCGTGCAGGATGTCTTGGACAAGGTTGGGATTATTCAGGATAGGCTTCGTACAGCTCAGTCTAGGCAAAAGAGTTATGTCGACCGGAAGGTTCGTGATTTGGCATTCATGGTCGGTGAGCGGGTATTGCTTCGAGTGTCTCCTATGAAGGGCGTGATGAGATTTGGGAAGAAGGGAAAGCTTAGACCTAGGTTTATTGACCCATTTGAGGTTCTAGATCGAGTGGGAGAGGTGGCTTGTAGACTTGCATTGTCGCCGAACTTATCAGCCGTGCATCCAGTGTTTCATGTATCAATGCTTCGGAAGTATCACGGCGATCCATCCCACATGTTAGATTTCAGCACTGTCCAGTTGGACAAGGACTTGTCTTATGAGGATGAGTCGGTAGCTATTCTAGACCGGCAGGTTTGTCAGTTGAGATCGAAGAGTTTTGTTTCTGTTCGTGTTCGGTGGAGAGGTCAGCCTTCTGAGGCATCAAACTGGGAGTCCGAGTCCGATATGCGGAGCCGTTATCCCCATCTTTTCCCTAGCTCAGGTACTTCCTTCTTTTGTCCGTTCGAGGATGAACGATTGTTTTAGAGCTGCAAAATGTGATGAACGGTTGTTTAAAGTATATGTGCATTCTGAGGCCTTCAAAAACCTCTTTCTGTCTCACCTCAATTTGCGTGTGCAGTCCGGCCGTGTAGTCGGAAAGCCAATATGTGAAAACTTGTGAAAAATAATGAATTTTGACTTTGAAATGAATTAAGTTGACTTCGGTCAACATTTTGGGTAAATGGACTCAGACTCATGATTTGACGGTCCTAGAGGGTCCGTAGAAAAAATGGGACTTGGGCGTGTGGCCGAAATCGAATTCCGAGGTCCCAAGCTCGAGGAATAAATTTTTAAAGAAAATTGTTTTCTGAAATTATTTATGAGTTTTGGAAATGAAATGTGTTTAAAATTAGATGTATCGGGCTCGTATTATAGTTTCGGAGCCCGGTACAGGTCTTATATGTGGTTTAAGTCGAGTATGTGAAATTTGGTAAGAAACGAACTTGAAACAACGTGAATAGAATCGTATTTGAGAAAATTTGAAAATTTGAAGTTCATAACAAATTTCATGATTGTGATGCTAAATTCATAGTTGTTGATGTTATTTTAGTGATTTGAATGCACGAGCGAGTCTGTATGATGTTTTTAGGTTGGTGTGCATGTTTGGTTTGGAGCCCCGAGGGCTCGGGTGAGTTTTGGATAGGCCACAGGGTGGATTTTGGACTTGAGGAATTGCAGGCTTCAGCTATCTCAGTACAGGCCTGCAGGCTTCACATTTGCGAAGCCTAGCTCGCAAATGCGAGTTCGCAAAAGCGAGGGTTATGTCGTAAATGCAAAATTAGCTCAGGCCAGCCTACCTCGCAATTGCGAGGTACTTATCGCAAATGCGATGCTTCCCGCTTTTGGTCAGTCATCGCAAATGCGAACCCTAGTCGCAATTGCGACATCTGCAACCTGCAATTTTATAACTTAACCAAAAATCTCTCATTTTTCACACTCTTTCAAAACCAAAATGCTCTTGGGCGATTTTTCAAAGACAACTCTTCTTCCAAATCGATTGTAAGTCAATTTTAACTCGTTTTCTTCAATCAATAACATCTTTTCACATGATTTCAACTCAAAATCAATGCTTTTCATGGGGAAATTGGGTGTTTTGGGTAGAACCTAGGTTTTTAAAAAATTGGGGATTTAGACCTCAATTTGAGGTCCGATTTCAAAATAAATTATATATTTGGGTTCGTGGGGGAAAGGGTAATTAGGTTTTGCTTCGAACCTTGGGTTTTGACCATGTTCATGCGTTGGCAATTTTTGACTTTTTGGGTAAAACTTTGAAAAACTCATTTTCATGCACTGGAGTTAATTTATTTAGCGTTTATTGATGTAATTAAGTAATTTGTGGCTAGATACGATCAAATTGGTGGTGGAATCAAGAGGAAAAGTGATAGTTGAGACGTGAATTGTATTCGTGGCATCGAGGTAAGTGTTTGGTCTAACTTTAGCTTGAGGGATTAGGAGTCGAGTACTATTTGCTAGTGGTAATTGTGGTGTACTACTTATAGGCATGGTGACGAGTATCTATACGTTGGTGTCAAGTATGCCTGTGAGTCTTATATTGTGATTATTATGACTTCGTTTTATTGTTCATAGGTTGGTGATGATTTCTATTGTTGGGCAATGTTTGTGGAAGAAATTGTGGCATTTGAATATTGAGGAGCGTTGGCTCAAGTTGTGAAATGAAATGTGAAAGTGTAAGTGGTAAATTGAACCCTTTTAGAGAATTGGCTCAAGGTGTATAATGAAATGTGAAAGTGTAAGTGGTAAATTGAACCCTTTTAGATCATTGGCTTAAGTTGTAAAGTGAGTTGTGAAGTAAAAGTGAAAAAGAGAAAAGAATCACTATATTGACTCCCTTGCCGGGATATTGTTGTTGTTTTGATGTTTTCCCATGCCAGGAATTGATTGTTGAACTATTGTTCCCTTGCCAGGATTCTTATTGTAATTTCATTCATTTCCTTGCCCTATTATTTGTGATTGTTGTTTGGGTGAGGAAGAAAGTTAAAGCACGAAAGGTGATGTCGTGTATTGTTTTGGTAAGAGAGTGTTAAAGCACGAAGGGTGATGCCATGTATGATTTGTGAGGAAAGAGTGTAAAGCATAAAGGGCGATGCCGTGCCGCACGATGTACCATTCCGTGCCAATTATATTGATCATATGGTGAGGACGAGAGTAAAAGAAATAAGGGTGATGTCATGCACATTTTCATTACTTGATTGCTTTTGTGAGGTCGAGAGTAAAAGCACGAAGGGTGATGTCGTGCACTTATTGATTTCTCGTTCTTTGTTGATATCTGAGATATGTTTTTTCTTTCAATTACCTGTTGTCTTTCTCTTCTAAATCGATAGCTCCCCCGCAGCATGTTACCCCTCCCATACTTGGCTGTATATTACTGTTCTTCTTTTCCGCTGTATATAATTGAATTGCATAGGTTTATTTGGTAGTTTGGTCCTAGCCTCGTCACTACTTCGCCGAGGTTAGGCTAGGCACTTACCAGCACATGGGGTCGGTTGTGCTGATACTACACTCTGCACTGTGTGCAGATCTCGAAGCAGTAGCTTTTGGACCGTATATTGGGTGGTTGCCTTCAGTCCACGCGGTGATCCAAGGTAATCCTGCAGGTGTCCGCAGGCCCTGGCGTCTCCCTCTATCCCTTTACTCCTTTTTAATTTACTTAGTTCAGAAACAGTGTATCTTTTATCTTTCAGACATTGTATGTAGTATTCTTAGATCGTCTGTGAAACTGTGACACCAGTTCTGGGTAGTAGTGGCTCAAATAGTTGTATTGGATTCATATTCAGATAGTTTATTGCTTTTTCTTCCACTTATTGTAATTTCCGATGTCTATATGCTTTTGCTTTATAATTGTTAAAGAATATAAAATGGATAAAGAGGTAATTTGTTCAAATAACTGGCTGGCCTAGCTCACATTAGTAGGAGACATCACAACTCCCGATGGTGGGAAATTCGGGTCGTGACAACAATAAACAGTATAAGACCCCGAACCTATAGGCAATACCAATACTGGGGCTGTAATCAAAGCTGTCTTGAGCTTTTGGAAGCTCTCCTCAAACTCCTCTGTCCACCTGAACGAAGCACCCTTCTGGATCAATCTTGTCATAGGTGCTGCAATAAATGAGAATCCCTCAACAAATTTACGGTAATAACCTGCCAACCCAAGAAAACTCCGGATCTCTGTAGCTGAGGATGGTTTAGGCCAACTCTGCACTACTTCCATCTTTTTCGAATCCACCTTGATCCCTTCACTCGACACTACGTGCCCTAAAAATGGCATTGAATCCAACCAGAAGTCACATTTTGAGAACTTTGCATATAACTTCTTTTCTCTCAAGGTCTGAAGTACAGTCCTCAGGTGTTGCTCATGATCCTCCCGACTCCGGGAGTACACTAGAATGTCATCAATAAACATAATGACGAACGAGTCAAGATAGGGCCAAAATACACTGTGCATCAAAGGAATAAATGTTGTTGGGGCATTGGTCAACCCAAATGACATCAAAAGGAACTCGTAATGACCATACCGAGTCCTGAAAGTTGTCTTCGAGATATCTGGCTCCCGAATCTTCAACTGATGATAACCTGAACGTAAGTCAATATATCACGCCCAACTATGCCTTATAAAAAGGACAATGCGGTCGTTGCAAATATAATCCGGTTTACAAGTCCGGAGTCGAATCCCACAGAGAACTAAGGCTTAGCTACAGCTGTTCACTATCACCAAGAAGACAAGCTTGAACAGTTCCTAACTTATAGATATTTAGATTCTTGTGTTTAACTAATTGATTAACAAATTAAAATAATAAATTAACAACTAAAGATACTAAGAGTTAGAGACAAGATTAAGGAGGTCTAGAGTTATGATTTCCCCATTTGTCGGAATCCTTCCCGCTATGTCTTCTATAATTTCGCCTAAGTATTCTCTACCGATCATGAGCACTCATATTACCGTAAATCTCTCCCAAGTAATCACGACAATTTACTAGACGTACTCTCCCGAGCTACGCTAGCTGGCTTTTGATACAACTCACTTCAGATCGCACCCAAGGCTTCGTTATCCCTAATCCCGCCTTTAAACCCTCAGTTATTGATCCCTCATATACTCTGGGAGTGGTGTTGTTCAACAATTACCTAAATATGCACTCTCTCCCAAGTTATGCACACTAAATAGGCACAGCTAATTGAGAGCTCTTCAATTAACTACATTAGGAACGTAGTTGAACAAATATAGATTATACTACGGCTCAATTATATAAAAACATAACAAGAATTTATCCTACAAAAGGTTCTATCAAAACTCTAGATAACAAATTAGCTATTCATAATAGTATATAAAACTATAATACTAAAAGTCATAACCAACAATGAAAAATAGGAAGAGGAAAGAAAAAACTTGTAGAAGAATTCCCAAGCCTTGCTCCTATTGTGTCTCTGCCTCCTTAGGTCAAACCTATGCCAAAAATATGTCCTCTCCAATTCTTGGCCGGCTTCCTTGGTTTAATATAGAGTTTAGGGCTTAAAATCCCTTGTTTTGCACTTTGGTCCCTGAAATTTACGCATCCTGCCGCGGTTCCACCGCGGTCGCGCCGGAACCGCGGCCAAACACCCTCTCAGATTCTTTAGTTGTCCGCGACTGCCCTCTGCCGCGGTCGCGATTTTGACCCTGTTAACTTTAGAATTTGGAAAAACGTAAAACATGAAAGTTATAGATATTTGAGTTATCTTTCAAACCATATATTGTGAAGCTCAAATGGAGTTTTTAGTAAAAATTTACGTCTATTTTACTAGACAGTGCGCAATATGCCTCTTCGAGTTTTCGTTTTGTTGTTTTACCATCCGTTGATCCCCGAACGCGATCCCGGCTTAATTACTTGAGCTATTACTCAGACTTCAAAGCTCCAAACCACTTAAATTCATTACATAACATCTATATAGCTCGGAATCACACCTACAAGGCATAAAACACACAATTAGTGCAAAACACTAGCGATTAAAGCGCAAACTCAACTAAAGTGCAGTAAATTAGAGTGTAATAATCGACTAAAATACGTAATTATAGCCTATCATCAACACCTCACACTTAAACCATTGCTCGTCCTCGAGCAATCAAACTACACTTTTTTATAGACACGACCTTTTTAAACAATTCTCCTAACTCATCACACCAAGAGTATTTAAAATAGACTAAGCACAAAAGCGTAACATCTTCACCTCAAGATTTGACTCATAAGTACCACGCATTATTCACAATTCACCTACTTACTCTAACATAGAGGTCACTGACATTACCTTTCCTTTATGAATCAAGTGCCCTCACACAACAAAAGAGAGTAGTTCCACACAATAAAATTTAAGAACACTTAGGAACTCAAGATAGAAAGAATTCACTCACTCTCAGAAATAATATTCATATGCCACAAAAGATGCACCATAAGCTTGACCGTAATGTACTACTCTACTAATGGAGCTCATTCAATCTAGGATCAATTAGGACTTTATTTGGTTGTAATGTCGGCTACGGGACAGGTAGGATACATTTAGATATAAGAGTGACCACAACTCCCTTAGCACTTTAATACATATACTTTAACATTCAAACCCCATACTTATGTCAAGACAAACTCCACCTTCACATCAATATACATCAACTCCCAAATTATTTAAGCACAATTATATCAAGAGTCACCACTATCAAAGAATATATTTTTTTCACAACAATACAACTATTTATTTTTTTTTCATTCTTTTCTTTTTCAATTCAAGTGGCTCTTGCTTTTCAAATCAATGCACCCTTTCTCCTTATTTCATTAGTTCCACTCAAAAGCCAAACCAACCACCCCACACTTTAACTTTTACAAAGTTCATAAACAATTCAAGTGCTCATGAGAGGTTACAATGGTTCAAATAGATGGTTAATTCAAACAAATGGGTAAGGCTTGTAATGTGGTTGCCAAAGAAATAAGATTATAGGCTCAAAGGGGTTAACTACGATACATAACAATTAGGTGGGTAAAATATACATATCTGGCTCAAGAAAGAAATGCCTATATCACTTCCTAGACTGAATAAAACTACTATTTCGCTTCGCAAACACACAGGGCAAGTTCTAGGCATCAAATGCAATGCACAGAATAAAACAACCCTCACGCACGCATGCCACATGACTGACTCACTCAAGATTGGAGCATCAAGATACTCTAGTCAAAGCAGTTAAGCAAAGTTAAGATCATATAATTTAAGGTACTTCTACAAGAGTCAAAAACTAAGCCTAAGCGTCACAACCAAAGTACTCACTATTCTGAAGGCATAACAAAGTCAAGAGATATTGCTTCAATTCAATTCATCTCACACTGGCTCTTACTTCTAAAAATAATAAAACTAACTACACCCGGTTCAAACAAAACCCTTGGAAAAGAACCGTGGTTTAAAGAAAAACCAAGGGGTAATTATTACACCACCTAACAAAAGAAAATCTTTTTGCACTTTTTTTAGACTTAAATCCCTCAAGAAAATTGTTTAATAGATCCATTGTCGGGAAAAGTCCAATCTTTTCTATTAAAAAAAATGTTCAATTAAACTAACACAACTAAAATAGCATAGAAAGTCCCCCAGACAATCTCCTCACCCCACACTTAAAATTGTGCATTGTCCCCAATGCACACCATAACTAATAAAAAGGGTAAAAGAGACTCCCTGGTAGGCCAAAGGTCGAAGCACTAACAGCTCATTGGATACTCAGACTTCTCCCAAGCTTGGTCCTTCGTGCGGGTACCTCACACTTAGTTCCCACCATTTGGTTTGTTGTTGTATCCTTCCAATACCTTTGCTTTCCATGCTCCTAGAAAATAAAAAAATTGACACTACAAAAATAATACAATTAAAAAATAAAAAATAAATAAAAGAAAGCAATAAAGTTAGGTTGCCTCCTAACAAGCGTTTGATTTAACGTCGCGGCACGATGCGGATCACTTTTTGCCTACACCTTGAGTTTATGAATTGAACCCCAAGTTTTGATTCAAGCTTATGATTATGGTCATGGGGCGGTGGAACGAATCTGACTAGCCCAATAAAATAATGTAGTATTCTGCACTTCTTGGCCTTTAGATGAGGTGTGTAATCCCGACTTTCTGGAAAGAAGAATTCCAGAATGTAAGCACTTTGTTCCTCATTCCTTGACTCCTCAAGTGGCTCGGACGACTCTATTTTCATATCATCATCTAAACACAATGTGGAAAAATGCTTGGAGTGAGTACCAATGCACTCAACTACATGAACATTGGGACATTCTACATTCTCAACACTAATGACAATAGATTCAACTAAATATGTATCCTCAATATCCTTGGTTGACTCTAGTATCTCCTCTACGACATCGGCATCCTCAAAATCTAGATGGTTAGAGTGTTGGGGTTCTACTCTGGATCCCTCCATTGGCACCTCAATTTCCGTCTCTAATGCAAATTGCTCCCAGCTACTATCCATAATATTGACAAATTGAGCATTAAAAGCTTCAACTAGTTGACTCACTTGAGCCTCTAAGTTGCGAATAGTTTCATCTTGCCTTTCTACCTGCAGCTGTATTTTACTTTGTTGTTCTATAATGCACTTTAACATATCTTCGATCTTCTTTAGGTCAGCTTCCCTAGGTTCTTTGTTCCTGTTATCCTCACAAGAAAATGTAGAATCATCATAATAAGGGGTTGGGGGAAGATAAGAAATATAAGCACAACCATGAAAGTGACCATCTTGACCACCACACATATCACACACATTCCACACATAAGATTGAGTTGGTGCACATAACTCGCTCTCAGGAATATTTTGATAATTTTGCCAAGGGTAGTTTTCATCACAATATTCGTAAGGAGGATTAAAAGTAGAATTACCAACATCAAAAATTTCATAATTCAATTATGCCATGTTTTTTTTAAATCAACAAGTAAAACAAAAAAAATCAAATACAAAAAATAAAAATAAAAGTTCAAACTTGAAACCTAGCAATATGTACACTTACAGCTACACCATTAGTTCCCCAGCAAAAGAGCCAAAATTTGATCACGCCCAACTATGCCTTATAAAAAGGACAATGCGGTCGTTGCAAATATAATCCGGTTTACAAGTCCGGAGTCGAATTCTACAGAGAACTAAGGCTTAGCTACAGCTGTTCACTATCACCAAGAAGACAAGTTTGAACAGTTCCTAACTTATAGATATTTAGATTCTTGTGTTTAACTAATTGATTAACAAATTAAAATAATAAATTAACAACTAAAGATACTAAGAGTTAGAGACAAGATTAAGGAGGTCTAGAGTTATGATTTCCCCATTTGTCGGAATCCTTCCCGCTATGTCTTCTATAATTTCGCCTAAGTATTCTCTACCGATCATGAGCACTCTTATTACCGTAAATCTCTCCCGAGTAATCACAACAATTTACTAGACGCACTCTTCCGAGCTACGCTAGCTGGATTTTGATACAGCTCACTTCAGATCGCACCCAAGGCTTCGTTATCCCTAATCCCGCCTTTAAACCCTCGGTTATTGATCCCTCATATACTCTGGGAGTGGTGTTGTTCAACAATTACCTAAATATGCACTCTCTCCCGAGTTATGCATACTAAATAGGCACAACTAATTGAGAGCTCTTCAATTAACTACAATAAGAACGTAGTTGAACAAATAGAGATTATACTATGGCTCAATTATATAAAAACATAACAAGAATTTATCCTACAAAAGGTTCTATCAAAACTCTAGATAACAAATTAGCTATTCATAATAGTATATAAAACTACAATACTAAAAGTCATAACCAACAATGAAAAATAGGAAGAGGAAAGAAAAAACTTGTAGAAGAATTCCCAAGCCTTGCTCCTATTGTGTCTCTGCCTCTTTAGTTCAAACCTATGTCAAAAATATGTCCTCTCCAATTCTTCAGTTGTCCGCGACTGCCCTCTGCCGCAGTTCTGCCACGGTTTCGGTTTTTGCCCCTGTTCCGTTTGGAATTTGGAAAAACGAAAAACATCATAGTTGTAGTTCATTTAGTTATCTTTCCAACCATATATTGTGGAGCTCAAATGGAGTTCTGAGTAAAACGTTATGTCTATTTTACTAGACAGTACGCAATATGCCTCTTCAAGTTTTCATTTTGTTGTTTTATCATACGTTGATCCCCGAACGCGATCCCGGCTCAATTCCTTGAGCTATTACTCAGACTTCAAAGCTCCAAACCACTTAAATTCATTACATAACATCTATATAGCTCGAAATCACACCTACAAGGCATAAAACACACAATTAGTGCAAAACACTAGCGATTAAAGCGCAAACTCAACTAAAGTGTAGTAAATTAGAGTGTAATAATCGACTAAAATACGTAATTATAGCCTATCATCATCAATCTTGGAAAACACTCTGGCACCCAGTAACTGATCAAATAAGTCATCAATACGATGCAAAGGATACATGTTCTTCACTATAACTTTGTTCAACTAGCGATAATCAATGCACATAAGCATAGAACCATCCTTTTTCTTCACAAACAAGACAGGAGCATCCCAAGGTGACACACTGAGCCTAATGAAGCCCTTATCAAGAAATTCCTTTAACTGTTCCTTTAACTCCTTCAAAATAGGAGGAGCAATACGATATGGAGGAATAGAGATGGCCTGAGTGCACGACAATAAATCAATACCAAAGTCGATATCTCTGTCGGGCGGCATGCCTGAAAGATCAGCTGGAAATACATCAGGGAAATCCCTCACTACTGGGACTGACTCAACTGTAGGGGTATCGGTACTGCCATCTCTCACATAAGCTAGATTTTTATCACACCTCTTTTCAACCATTCGTTGAGCTTTAAGAAATGAAATAACTCTGCTGGGAGTGTAATCTAAGATACCCCTCCACTCTAATCGTGGTAAGCCTGGCATGGACAGCGTCACGGTCTTGGCATGACAATCAAGAATAGCATAATGGGGCGACAACCAGTCCATGCCCAAGATAATGTCAAAATCTGCCATACTGAGCAATAATAAATCTGCTCTGGTCTCAAAACTACTAATAACAACCAAACATGACTGATACACATTATCAACAACAATAAAATCTCCAACAAGTGTACACACATAAATAGGAGAACTCAAAGAATCATGAGATATGCCAAAATATGAGGCAAAATAATATAACACATACGAATAAGTGGAGCCTGGATCGAATAGAACTAACAAATCTCTATGACAAACCGGAACAATACCTGTAATGACAGAGTCAGAAGCAATTGCCTCTGTACAACAAGGAATGACATAGTATCTGGCCTAGCCTCCCCCTCTAGGGCGACCTCTACCTCCCCGATCTACGCCTCAAGCAGGTTGAGCAGGTGGAGTGGTAGCTGGTGCTGTAATCATAGACTGAGGACCTTGTGGATCACGTTGTGGTTGAGAGGTCTATGGAGGTGCAACCCTCCTAAGTCTGGGGCAATTCCTCACCATATGTAGAGTGTCTCCATTCTCAAAATAAGGTCTGGGAGGGCGTAGCTATTGTGGCTAGCTAGGGCCAGGTCTGCTGGACTAACCGCAAAAAGCACCCCATGCAGAAGGCACACTAGATACTGGAGGTGCACAATAAGGCTTCTAGGGCCTAGGAGGAACCAGAATGCCACTGGTAGCTGGAAGAGCTGAATGAATGGGGCAACTCACATAGACCCTACCATGTCGAATTGTAGTTGGGGCACGAGCACCAGAATAATGGTCAAACTCTCGAGACCTGTTGGCCTCTCTCTCCTCTTTCTCTGTGACGACCTGGCCCGTCGTCTCATGAGTTACCGCCTGTTTTCCCCATTTTCTATTTCTTCATGCTTTGTTATCCGTATCTTGTGCGATCGAGTTGATTTGGAGTGGTTTTGGTAGGAAATGGGACACTTAGTCTCTTTTAAGAAGGCTTAAGTTGAAAAAGTCAACCAGACGTTGACTTATGAGTTAGAGGGCTCGGATGTGAATTTTGATGGTTCGGTTAGCTCCGGGAGGTGATTTGTGACTTAGGACTGTGATCAGAAATGGTTTTGGAGGTCCGGTGTAGAATTTGGCTTGAATTAGCGAAGTTAGTATTTTGGCAATTTTCGATTGATAGGCGAGATTTTGATCCAGGATTCCGAATGGAATTCCGGGAGTTGTTGTAGCTTCGTTAGGTGATTTGGGATATGTGTTAAAAATTTCAGGTCATTCGGACGTGGTTTGGTTGGGTTTTTGATCGAATGCGTGTTTTTGAAGTTTTAGAAGAACTTAGGCTTGAATTCGATGTAATTTGATGGTTTTGGTGTTAATTGAGGTGTTTTGATGATTAGAACAAGTTTGGATGATGTTTTAGGATGTGTTGGTGCTTTTGGTTGAGGTCCCAGTGGCCTCGGGTGAGTTTCGGATGGTTAAACGGACTATTTCATCTTTGGAAAAGTTGCAGATGTTTGTTTAGCTTCAGCTGTGCACCAGAAAATTTCTGGTGCGAGGAGTCCAGTTTAGAAGCTCATATCTTGAAATATATAAGGAATCAGAAAACGTGCAAAGCATTAAAGTTGTAGCCCTTGCATTTTAGTTTCCAGAAAATTAAACCATTCATGATTTGGATATTCTATCAGAAAGTTATGATGAATCGAATATGGTTGGGGGATAAATTTTGACAGAATTTTCTGATGCATTTTAGAAACTCATATCTCGGAATATTTAAAGGGTTATATGGTGTACAACCTATCAAATGAAATAACTTCGAGTCTAGTTTTTAAATATTCAAATCGTTTGTTATTTGGATATTTCCATAAGGAGTTATAGGCGTTTTAACAGAAGGTGTACAGCAGGGAAAATGGTAAGAGGATGTACAACCTGCACAGCGCAAGGTACACCTCGATGAAGCCTGGGAAGAATGTTTTTAAGTCCTCTTGTCCGCGATTTGGGTCCATTTTTCAGCCATAGTTGATCATTTTGAGAGCTTTTTTAAGGATATTGAAGAGGGATTCAAGGAGAAACGTTTGTAGGTAAGAAATTCGGACCTAAAACTCATTTATATTGTGAAATCCACCTAGAAAATCATTAAATTCTTGCTAAAAATGGAAGAAATAGGGCTTGGGATTTTGAGATTTTGATTGCGGATTTGGAGGACCATTTGGGGTTGGATTTGATAACTTTTGGTATGTATGAACTCGTGGGGAGATAAGGAACCCGTTGGTGTAAAAATTTTCTGAATTTCGATAAGTGGGCTCGGGTTTTGCCAATTTCGAGAATTTTGATATTTTTCGATTGTTTTCGATTGGGTATTGTTTCTTTAGCATAATGTGACATGTTTGTTGTGATTTTGGTCAGATTGGACGCACGAGGAGGCCAATTTGAGAGGCAAGGGCATAGCGAGCTAGAGCTTTGGCCAGTTTGAGGTGAGTAATGATTTTAAATGATGTCCTGAGGGTTTAAAACCCCGGATTTTGCACAACGTAGTGCTATACAGAGATGAGACACATGCTGCGTGATGAGCGTGGGGTTCATTGCTACTGGAGATTGTGACTTGGTCCATCCCAATTGATATTTTCACTACATTTTGACTTAGACTTATGCATTGTCATCCTGACATGGGCTAGTTGCCATGTTTGGGGCCTTGTGCCGACCTGTAGAACCCTTATGGGATTTTTGACTGGTTTTCCTCACTTACTTTCTAAAAATCATATCCTCAGTGATGTTTCTAATTGTTTAAAAATGATATGAACCGGGTTATGAAATGTTAACCATAAATGAGAGAAATATATGGGCTGAGATCCCTACCTTATATTATTGTACCTGAGAGGCTGTGATTATAATGACTGAGAGGGGTTGGGACCCAATAGTGAGGATATTATATATGATATTCGATCGGGCTGCACGCCGCAGCAAATACTTATATGGACCGGGTTGCGCGTCGCATCAAATATGCAAATACATATATTGGATCGGGCTGCACGCCGCAGCAAATACTTATATGGACCGGGCTGCGCGCCGCGACAAATATGTAAATATATATATATATGGATCGGGCTATATATATATATAGATTGGGCTGCACGCCGCAGCAATATAGTGCTTGGGCTGTAGGAGACCCTACAGAGTTTGCACACCCCCAGTGAGTGCAGTTGACTATTATTATTATGGATCGGCCTATGCGTCACAACGATATACGGATCGGGCTGTATGCCGTAGCGGTATATATATATGTTTTGATTTCGGTTCTTGTGAGAAGTATATGAATTGAGTATTGAGGGTAAGAAATAAGTAAATGAACAGAAATGCTCGAGGAGCGAATTTATACTGGATTAATGCCTGCCAAATTACCTGTTTTCACCTAGTTCAAAGAGTTTCATTCAATTTTCTTTACTACTTGCTCTTTAAATGGTTTTACTGCATTGATATAGGACTGCTTAGTGCCTTTACGTGATTTCATACCGTCAGCCATTATTTATTGTTATTACTTACTGGGTCGGAGTATTCACATTACTCCCTGCACCGTGTGTGCAGGTACAGGTGTCCCTGAGGTGTAGAGCGAGCTTTTCTGCCGTTCAATTTTTTATCGGAGTTATCGAGGTAGCTACATGGCATCCGCAGACCCGATTTCTCCCTCTATCTTTCTTTACTATTCCGCATTTTAGACATATTTCTGCATTAGGCTATTGAAACCTTGTATTAGAGGCTCAGACTTGTGACACCAGATCATTGGGCATTTGTAGAGATTTCATTATGGCCTTCCACATATTTCAATCTTTTATTTCAGACTTCTACTTATATTAAATTGGTATCTATTTCTGAAAATTGGTAATGAATTCTAATAAGAAGGGATTGTGAGTGGTAATTGGTCGGGCTTGCCTAGCATCGTGTTGTCCGCCATCACGACCGGGATTGGGGTCGTGACAAGTTGGTATCAGAGCCTAGGTTACATAGGTCTCGCGAGTCATAAGCTGGTTTAGTAGAGTCTCGCGGATCGGTACAGAGACGTCTGTATTTATCCTCGAGAGGCTGCAGAACCGTTAGGAAAAACTTCATATTCTTGAAATTCTTGTCGTGCGACTTTGGTTGATCCGAGAACTAAACTTCTGTTATTCTATTCTCTCGCAGATGGTGAGGACTCGTGCTACTGGACGAGGTGGACGACCACCAGTGCCACCCACTGAGGCCACCAGATACCATGGACGCGGTCGTGGTCGTGGCAGAGGTAGGGTAGCGAGGGCAGCACCTGTTGATCCACCAACTGCCCCAATTCCAGTCTAGGCATCGGTAGTGCCTATTGTGATTCCGGGTCTACAGAAGACCTTGGCTCAGATCCTGACAGTTTGCACTGGCCTAGCTCAGGTAGTTTCAGCTACCACAGCAGCGGCTACTTCACAGGCCGGGGGAGGCAACCAGACCCTCGCCGCTCACACACCTAAGCAGGTGGTACAGGGATTGCAGACCCCGGAGGCACCTCCAGCTCAGCCGGTTGCACCAGCTCAGGAGTTTGTAGTACCAGTTATGCCAAATGATGAGCAGCGCCGTCTTGAGAGGTTTGGCAGGCTCCAGCCTCCATCATTCAGTGGTGATGAGGGCGAGGATGCCTAGGATTTTCTTGACAAGTGTCAGCGGATGCTTCGTACAACAGGGATACTTGAGACTAGTGGTGTGGCATTTACTACTTTTCAATTTACTAGGGCTGCCTTCACTTGGTAGGAGGCATATGAGAGGCGTAGGCCAGTTGGTGTAGCGTCCCTTACTTGGTAGGAGTTCTCCACTCTCTTCTTGGAGAGGTATGTACTGCAGTCCCATAGGGAGGAGCTGCGTAGGCAGTTTGAGTGGCTAAAGCAGGGAGATATGACTGTGTCTCAATATGAGGCAAGGTTTTCTGAGTTGGCTCGTCATGCTAGTTGGATGGTTCCGACCGATTGTGAGCGGATTAGGAGATTTGTTGATGGCCTTAATTACCATCTCCGTATCTTGATAACTAGAGAGAGAGTTTTGGGTGTTTCATTTAAGGAGGTGGTTGATATTACTTAGGAGATTGGGACGGCTCACCGGTAGGATAGAGAGGAGAGGGAGGCCAAGAGGCCTTGAGGTTCTGCTAGTTTCAGTGGTGCTCCGTCTAGGGGCCAGTTCCAGCATGGTAGAGGTCGTTCTTTCAGGCCCGCTCAGTCAGCCCGTCCAGAGTATCGCGGGGGATCTTCAGGTCGTGGTTATCATGGTTCCCAGCAGGGTCACCCTTCACTAAGCGCCCTCCCAGCTCAGAGTTCATCTCGTGCTCCATCTGTACAAGGTTCTTCCGTGGCAGGTCATTCTAGTGGTCCTTCTAGTGCCAAAGGTTCCCTTTAGTCCCTACCTCCAGCATCGGGTAGTTGTTACGAGTGCGGAGAGTTTGGGCATATGACGAGACAGTGTCCTCGACTTCATGATGTTCAGTATCAGTTGAGGGGTTAGCGCTCGACTTCCACTCCAGTTATTTCACCACCCGCCCAGCCAGCTAGGGGTGGAGGTCAGGTAGTCAGGGGTCGCCCTAGAGGGGGAGGTCGATCAGGCGGTGGCCAGGCCCATTTCTATGTTATTCCAGGCCGGACAGATGCCATTGCTTCAGATGCTGTCATCATAGGTATTGTCTCAGTCTGCCACAGAGATGCTGTTGTATTATTTGATCCCGGTTCCACATATTCTTATGTGTCCTCATATTTTTCTCATTATTTGGGTACGCCCCGGGAGTTTCTTTCTTTACCTATTCACGTATCTACCCAAGTGGGCGATACTGTTGTTGTGGACTGTGCGTACCAGTCATGTGTTGTGACTATTGGGGGTCTGGAGACTCGAGTTGATCTATTGCTATTGAGCATAGTGGACTTTGATGTTATTTTGGGCATGGATTGGTTATCTCCGTGTCATGATATTCTAGACTGTCATGCTAAGATAGTTACTTTGGCTATGCCGGGTGTACCGCGGATCGAGTGGCGTGGTGTGACTGATTATGTTCCTAGCAGAGTGATTTATTTCTTGAAAGCCCAGCGTATGGTTGGGAAGGGTTGTCTGTCATATCTAGCTTTTGTGCGGGATGTTGGAGCTGAGACTCCTAGTATTGATTTTGTCCCAGTTTAGAGGGATTTTCCCGATGTGTTTCCTGCAGACCTGTCGGGCATGCCGCCGGACAGGGATATTGATTTTTGTATTGACCTGGTGCCGGGCACTCAACCCATTTCCATTCTGCCATATCGTATGGCACCAGCAGAATTGAAAGATTTGAAAGAGCATCTTCAGGAACTCCTAGATAAGGGGTTCATTCAGCCTAGTGTGTCACCTTGGGGTGCGCCAGTTTTATTTGTAAAAAATAAAGATGGCACAATGAGAATGTGCATTGATTACAGGAAATTGAATAAAGTAACAGTGAAGAACAAGTATCCTTTGCCTCGCATTGATGACTTATTTGATCAGCTTCAGGGAGCGAGTGTGTTCTCCAAGATTGATCTCCGTTCGGGCTATCACCAGTTGAAGATCAGGGATTCAGATATTCCTAAGACTGCTTTAAGGACTAGATATGGTCACTATGAGTTTCTTGTCATGTCTTTCGGGCTGACCAATGCCCCAACAGTGTTCATGCATTTGATGAATAGTGTATTTCAGCCTTATTTGGATTCATTCATTATTGTGTTCATTGATGATATTCTGGTGTACTCACGTAGTCAGGAGGAGCACGCAGAGCATTTGCGTGTAGTGTTGCAAAGATTGAGGGAGGAGAAGCTTTATGCGAAGTTCTCTAAGTGTGAGTTCTGGCTCGGTTCAGTGGCATTCTTGGGACATATAGTGTCCAGCGAGGGTATCCAGGTTGATCCAAAGAAGATAGAGACGGTTCAGAGTTAGCCTAGACCATCCTCAACCATAGAGATTCGTAGCTTTCTTGGGTTAGCAGGCTATTATCGCCAGTTTATTCAGGGATTTTCATCCATTGCATCGCCCTTGACCAAGTTGACTCAGAAGGGTGCACCATTTGTATGGTCGGACGAGTGTGAGCAGAGCTTTCAGAAGCTCAAGATAGCTTTGACCACAGCTCTAGTATTGGTTTTGCCATCAGCTTAAAGTTCGTATACCGTATATTGTGATGCTTCGAGAGTTGGGATTGGCTATGTCTTGATGTAGGAGGGTAGAGTGATTGCTTGTGCTTCTCGCCAATTGAAACCCCATTAGAAGAACTACCATGTTCATGATTTGGAGTTGGCTGCCATAGTTCATGCATTGAAAATTTGGAGGCACTATTTGTATGGCGTATCTTGTGAAGTACTCACGGATCATCGCAGTCTTCAGCATTTGTTCAAGCAGAAGGATCTTAATTTGAGGCAGCGGAGATGGCTAAAGTTGCTTAAGGATTATGATATTACTATTCTGTAACATCTGGGAAAGGCCAATGTAGTGGCCGATGCTTTGAACCGAAAGGCAGTAAGTATGGGGAGTTTGGCGTACATTCCAGTTGGGGAGAGACCCTTTGTAATTGATGTTCAGGCTTTGGCCAATCGGTTTGTGAGACTAGATATTTCGGAGCCCCGTGGGGTGTTGGCTTGCGTGGTTTCTCGGTCTTCCTTATATGATCGCATCAGAGAGCGCCGGTATAATGATCCGCACTTGCTTGTCCTTAAGGACAAAATTTAGCATGATGATGACAGCGATGTGACCATCGGTGATGATGGTATGTTACGGATACAGGGCCGGACTTGTGTGCCCAATATGGATGGTCTTAGAGAATTGATTCTGGAGGAGGCCCATAGCTCGCGGTAGTCTATTCATCCGGGTTCCACGAAGATGTATCAAGATTTGAGGTAGCACTATTGGTGGAGAAGAATGAAAAAAGATATTGTGGGATTTGTAGCTCGGTGTCTAAATTGTTAACAGGTGAATTATGAGCATCAGAGACCGGGTGGCTTACTTCAGCAGATGGTTATTCCCGAGTGGAAGTGGGAGATGATTACTATGGACTTTGTTGTTGGAATTCCACGGACTTCGAAGAAATTTGATGCTATTTGGGTGATTGTGGATCGGCTGACCATGTTCGCGCACTTCATTCCTGTATGTCCTACCTATTCTTCAGAGCGGTTGGCAGGGATTTATATCTAGGAGATTGTTCGGTTGCATGGTGTTCCAGTTTCCATCATCTCAGATAGAGGTACTCAGTTTACTTCACAGTTTTGGAGAGTAGTTCAGAGAGAGTTGGGTAATCAGGTGGAGTTGAGCATAGCGTTTCATCCTCAGACGGACGGACAGTTCAAGCGTACTATTCAGATATTGGAGGACATGTTGCGTGCTTGTGTCATCGATTTTGGAGGTTCATGGGATGAGTTTTTGCCGCTTGCAGAGTTTGCCTACAACAACAGCTACCAGTCGAGTATTCAGATGGCTCCGTATGAGGCTTTGTATGGGAGGCGGTGTAGATCTCCAGTTGGTTGGTTCGAGCCCGGCGAGGCTAGGCTATTGGGGATAGATTTGGTTCAGGATGCCTTAGAGAAGGTGAAGGTGATTCAGGAAAGGCTTCGTACAGCACAGTCGCGCCAGAAGAGTTATGCGAACCGAAAAGTT
This sequence comes from Nicotiana sylvestris, assembly GCF_000393655.2. Classification (NCBI taxonomy): domain Eukaryota; kingdom Viridiplantae; phylum Streptophyta; class Magnoliopsida; order Solanales; family Solanaceae; genus Nicotiana; species Nicotiana sylvestris. The sequence continues at coordinate 34,784,829 of NC_091068.1, forward strand.
CGAGATGTATCCTACATGGTTGGTGAGAAGGTCTTGCTGAAGGTTTCTCCCATGAAAGGTGTTATGAGATTTGGAAAGAAAGGAGTGTTGAGTCCACGATTCATTGGACCTTTTGAGGTACTTAGGAGGATTGGGGAGGTGGCTTATATGCTTGCTTTGCCACCCAACTTGTCGAGTGTGCATCCGGTATTTCATGTTTCTATGCTTCGGAAGTATGTTGGGGACCCGTCCCATGTTTTGGATTTCAGCACGGTTCAGTTGGATGATGATTTGACCTTTGATAAAGAGCCAGTGGCTATTTTGGGTCGTCAGGTTGGGAAATTGAGGTCAAAGGATATATCTTCGGTAAAAGTGCAGTGGAGAGGTCGGCCCATGGAGGAAACTACCTGGGAGACCGAGCGGGAGATGTAGAGCAGGTATCCTCACCTGTTTGAGGCTTTAGGTATGTTTCTTGACTCGCTTGAGGACGAGCATTTGTTTAAATTGGGGAGGATGTGATGACCCGGCTCGTCGTCTCATGAGTTACCACCCCGTTTTCCCCATTTTCAATTTCTTCATGCTTCGTTATCCGTATCTTCTGTGATCGAGTTGATTTGGAGTGGTTTTGGTAGGAAAAGGGACACTTAGTCTCTTTTAAGAAGGCTTAAGTTAGAAAAGTCAACCAGACGTTGACTTATGAGTTAGAGGGCTCGGATGTAAATTCCGATTGTTTGTTAGCTCCGGGAGGTGATTTGTGACTTAGGAGTGTGATCGGAAGTGGTTTTGGAGGTCCGGTGTAGAATTTGGCTTGAATTGGCGAAGTTAGTATTTTGGCGATTTCTGGTTGATAGGCAAGATTTTGATCCGGGAGTCGGAATGGAATTCCGAGAGTTGTTGTAGCTTCATTAGGTAATTTGGGATATGTGTGCAAAATTTCAGGTCATTCGGACGTGGTTTGGTTGGGGTTTTTATCGAATGCGTGTTTTGAAAGTTTTAGAAGAACTTAGGCTTGAATTCGATGTAATTTGATGGTTTTGGTGTTAATTGAGGTGTTTTGATGATCAGAACAAGTTTGGATGATGTTTTAGGATGTGTTGGTGCTTTTGGTTGAGGTCCCAGTGGCCTCGGCTGAGTTTCGGGTGGTTAAACGGACTATTTCATCTTTGGAAAAGTTGCAGATTTTTGTTTAGCTTCAGTTGTGCACCAGAAAATTTCTGGTGCGAGGAGTCTAGTTTGGAAGCTCATATCTTGAAATATATAAGGAATCAGAAGAAGTGCAAAACATGAAAGTTGTAGTCCTTGCATTTTAGTTTCCAGAAAGTTAAACAATTCATGATTTGGATATTCTATCAGAAAGTTATGATGAATCGAATATGGCTGGTGGATCAATTTTGACAGAATTTTCTGATGCATTTTTGAAGCTCATATCTCGGAATATATAAAGATTTATGTGGTGTACAACCTATCAAATGAAAGATCTTCGAGTCTAGTTTTTAAATATTCAGACCGTTTGTCATTTAGATATTACCACAAGGAGTTATAGGCGTTTTAACAGAAAGTGTACAACATGGAAAATGGTAAAAGGATGTACAACCTGCACAGCGCAAGGTACACCTCGATGAAGCCTGGGCAGAATGTTTTAAGTCCCCTTGTCCGCGATTTGGGTCCATTTTTCAGCGATAGTTGATCATTTTGAGAGCTTTTTGTAGGAGATTGAAGAGGGATTCAAGGAGAAACATTTGGAGGTAAGAATTTCGGACTTAAAACTCATTTATAATGTGAAATCCACCTAGAAAATTATTGAATTCTTGCTAAAAATGGAAGAAATAGGGCTTAGGATTTTGAGATTTTGATTGGGGATTTGGAGGACCATTTGGTGTCGGATTTGAGAACTTTTGGTATGTATGAACTCGTGTGAAGGTAAAGAACCCGTTGATGTAAAAAAATTCTGAATTTCGAGAAGTGGGCCCGGGGCTCGGTTTTTACCAATTTCAAGAATTTTGATACTTTTTGATTGTTTTCGATTGGGTATTGTTTCTTTAGCATAATGTGACATGTTCGTTGTGATTTTGGTCAGATTCGACGCGCGAGGAGGCCAATTTGAAAGGCAAGGGCATAGCGAGCTAGAGCTTTAGCCAGTTTGAGGTGAGTAATGATTTTAAATGATGTCCTGAGTGTTTGAAACCCCTGATTTTGCACAACGTAATGCTATACAGAGATGAGACACACGCTGCGTGATGAGCGTGGGGTTCATTGCTACTGGGGATTTTGACTTGGTCCATCCCAATTGATATTTTCACTACATTTTGACAAAGACTTATGCATTGTCATCCTGACTTGGGCTAGTTGCCATGTTTGGGGCCTTGTGCCGACATGTAGAACCCTTATGGGATTTTTGACTAGTTTTCCTCACTTACTTGATAAAAATCATATCCTCAGTCATGTTTCTAATTGTTTAAAAATGATATGAACCGGGTTATGAAATGTTAACCATAAATGAGAGAAATATGTGGGCTGAGATCCCTTCCTTATATTATTGTGCCCGAGAGGCTGTGATTACAATGACTGAGAGGGGTTGGGGACCCAATAGTGAAGATATTATATATGATACTGGATCGGGCTACACACCACAACAAATACATATATTGGATCGGGATGCACGCCACAACAAATACTTATATGGATCGGGCTGCGCGCCGCAGCAATTATGCAAATACATATATTGGATCGGGTTGCACGCCGCAGCAAATACTTATATGGACCGAGCTGCGCGCCACGGAAAATATGTAAATATATATATATATGGATTGGGCTGCACACCGCAGCAATATAGCGCTTGGGCTGTAGGAGCCCCTCCGGAGTCTGCACACCCCCAGTGAGCGCAGTTGACTATTATTATTATGGAGTGGGCTGTGCGCCACGGCGATATACGGATCGGGCTGTACACCGCAGTGGTATATATATATGTTTCGATTTCGGTTATTGTGAGAAGTATATGAATTGAGTATTGAGGTTAAGAAATAAGTAAATGAACAGAAATGCTCGAGGAGGGAATATATACTGGATTAATGCCTGTCAAATTACCTGTTTTCACCTGGTTCAAAGAGTTTCATTCAATTTTCTTTACTACTTGCTCTTTAGATGGTTTTACTGCTTTGATATAGAATTGCTTAGTGCCCTTACGTGATTTCATACCGTCAGCCATTATTTATTGTTATTACTCACTGGGTCGGAGTACTCAAATTACTCCCTGCACCGTGTGTGCAGGTACAGGTGTCCCTGAGGTGTAGAGCGAGCTTTCCTACCGTTCAGTTTTTCATCGGAGTTATCGAGGTAGCTGCATGGCGTCCGAAGACCCGATTTCTCCCTCTATCTTTCTTTAATATTCTACATTTTAGACATATTTCTGCATTAAGCTGTTGAAACCATGTATTAGAGGCTCAGACTTGTGACACCAGATCATTGGGCATTTGTAGAGATTTCATTATGGCCTTCCACATATTTCAATCTTTTATTTCAGACTTCTACTTATATTAAATTGGTATCTATTTCTGAAAATTGGTAATGAATTCTAATAAGAAGGGATTGTGAGTGGTAATTGGTCGGGCTTGCCTAGCATCGTGTTGGGCGCCATCACGGCCGGGATTGGGGTCGTGACACTCTCCTGAGCAAGCATGCCCTCCACTCTCCTAGTAATACTCACCACCTGCTAATACGAAATATCCATCTCTAACTCCCGGGCCATGCTAGTCCTGATGCTTGGATGGAGTCCCTCAATAAACTAGCAGACCCTCTCTCGAACTGTAGAAACCAAGGTCGGTGCACGTCTAGCCAAGTCACTGAACCGAACTGCATACTTTGAAATAGTCATAGCACCCTGGCGCAACTGCTCAAACACCGCGCGACATGCATCCCTGAGGCTCTGAGGGACATACTCTCTCAAAAACATGTCCGAGAACAGAGTTCATGTAATTGAAGCTGCCTCAGTCGGACTGTCCAACTCATAAGCACGCCACCACTAATAGGCTACTCCTTTAAGCTAAAACCTAGTAAAGAAACACCACTCGACTCTGCTATGCCCATAGTGCGGAAAATACGATAGAACTCCTCCGGAAATCCCTAAGCATCATCTGACGCTAGGCCATTTAAAGTAGGAGGGTGGTACTTCTAGTACCTCTCAAACCTACGCTGCTCTTCCCCAGAAACTGCTGCCCAACCCTCGGGCTGAACTGGGGCAACAGGTGGCACCGGTATAACCTCTAGAATCTGATCAACTTGAACTCGCTGCTCTAGGGTGAGAGCGGTGGAGTTTGTGCTCCTCCCCGGCCTGATATGTGGCTGGAATGAGGGGAATCAACCCTGCCTGAGCTAGAGTACCGAACATGCTCAAGAACTGTGAAAGGGTCTCCTAAAGAGCTGGTGTAGTAGTAGTAGGCACCTCAGGTGCCTGCGCCCCACTGGAGCTACTGGTGGCTCCTTTGTAGCAGCTCGCTCGGGAATTCTAGCTGCACCACATGGGCGTCCTCGGCCTCTTACCCAACCTTGGCCTCTGGCGGCTCTATCAGGGGGCACAAGTGCCTGGTCATCCTGGCTGTATGTTTTCTCACCATCTGTGAGAGAATAGAAGACAGGAGTTTAGAATTTCGAAGTCAACAATTTCACATGACAAGGAATCAAAAGAAGTGAAATTTTCCTAACAGTTCCATAGCCTCTTGAAGATAAGTACATGCTTCTCCGTATCGATCCGCGAGACTCTAACAAACCGGTTGGTGAATCACGACCCCTGCAAACCTAGAACTCTGATCCAATTTGTCACGACCCAAATTCTGCCTTCATGAATTGTCGTGACGGCACCTAGTCTTTACAACTAGGTAAGCCTAACCTTTGTGGAAAATGAAATGAAAGAACAAAAAGTTAACAACTATCAGTAATAGATAATTTAAATAAGCATTAGAGATGCCGCTCGGCATACACAATAATCAACTCTCGAAATATACACAACACTCCCAAGACCCGGAACACCATAGGTCACAAGATTCTAAGAATTTCTAACTGTTCTACACATCAGTGTCTAAAGAAATAAGGGAAGAATCGACATAAGGGGATAGAGGGGGACTCCATGTTTTGCGAACGTGGTAGATGTACCCTAAATTCTCCTGAACAGAAACAACCGCGCAATAAAGTTGAGGCTGATAAGAGGTACCTAGATCTGCACACAAAAACATGTGCATAAGAGGCATGAGTACACAACAATGGTACCCAGTAAGTGTCAAGCCTAACCTCGGTCGAGTAATGATGAGGTCAGGTTAGGGCCCTACTAGTGTATATATATATATATATATATATATATATATATAAAGAGTAAGACGGAACAAAAACATCGCACTAAAATAAAGATTGGAATTTAAACGAAAGGAAATCACAAAAAGAATAACAGTACAGTACACAAAATAACAACAGGGGATCTCCCGAGATACCGTCTAGTAGTCCAAACGTAAATATGCAGGGGGATCTCTCTGAATATCGTTCCGTAATCCCAATGTAAATATACAGGGGGATCTTCCCGGAGACCGTCCCGTAGTCCCAAAGTAAATATGTAGGGGATCTTCCGGGATACCGTCCCGTAGTCCCAAAGTAAATATGCAGGGGGGATCTCTCAGAATACTATCCCGTATTCCCAAAGTAAATATGTAGGGGGGTCTCTCGGGATACCGTCCCGTATTCCCAAAGTAAATATGCAGGGGGATCTCCCAGAATACCATTTCATAGTCCCAAAGTAAATACACAACTCAAACAATGAAAATAATGGCTACAACACGAAATACTTCAATTTAGACTAAGTACAAGTTAAGGAAGAAGTAGGGAATTCACTGAGCATGCTGCAGAGAGTTAAGATAAGCAATTAAGATGTGTATACATGTTATTCTAAACTAAACAGGATAATTACATATGCTAGTATAACTCAATTAAAGTGAAACATGTTATTACTTAGTGAAAAACGAAGTTTTACAACAAATAGACCATGTACGCACTCGTCACTTCACGTAAACGGTTCTCACATATCAAAATAGTACCAATCCTAAGGGGAGTTCCCCCACGGAAGGTTAGGCAAGCCACTTACCTCGAACCAAGTTCAATAACTCGATAACAATGCCTTTTCCACGAATATCTGACTCTGGACGGCCCAAATCTAGCCAAATCAATTGCATATCATAAATGTAACTATAAGAAACTAATCTAGTTAATGAAGTCAAAGCTAAAGCAAAAAGTTAGAAAATCGCCCTAAAAAGTTTCCCCGGGCCCACGTCTCGGAATCGAGTAAAAGTCACAAAATATGAACACTCATTCACACACGAGTTCACCCATACCAAAATTATCCAAATACGATATCAAAATCTCAATCAAATCTCAAAATCTTAGTTGAAGAACTTTCACCCTTCTTCCCCAAATTTCTCAGCCAAATTCCTTAATTTAATAATTAAATCAACTTTATATTAATGGAATATAACCAAAAACGAGTTAGGAATCATTACCCCAAAGTTCTCTATGAAAAATCATTGAATTATCGCCTTAATCCGAGCTCTAAAAGTCCCAAAATTAAAATGGATTAAAATCCTCAAAATCCTCTTTTTCTGCCCAGCGATCACGCACCTGCCGTCTTCTTGTTGCACCTGCGATGCCGCACCTACAGAAAATCCATCTCCGGTGCAGAGATGACTTAAAAGTCTGGGATCGCTGTTTACCTTGAAAATGGTAATAACAATAAAATTTGTTAATGGGACTCTAAAAGTATGTGATCTATTTTTATGCTAGTTGTTAGAGCAGTTGATGCTAGGCGTATCAAGATGAGAGATGAAATGCGAGCTAAAACAAAGTTATAATCAAACTGAGGGTCTTGCTATCCTGGCCTCGGACTGACCAATAAGGGGCCTTGAGGTCGATGCCTAGGATCGAGTTCAAGCTATCAAGGGTAACTGGGAAGGGACTAACAATTAAGATATAAATAAAGGAGGCTCTTTATGGCCGGTATCAAGCATTAAAAGAAGAGCAAATGTGAAGGCAATAAATGGAAGAGGTAGTCTCAAGCGTGTGAGTTAGAGAGATAAGAGAGAAAGTTGTTAATGATCTTGTGTAGAGTAGTTGGAGCAACAACATCCCTTTACAAAGTGGTGAGGATCCTCTTTATATAGGAGGGGAAATACAATGTAGTACATAATGCATTAATTGTAAAAGCATGGAGATGGGACGACTAGACGCGACACCTCAATACAGGCTCTAGGTAGGCCAGCTCTGTCAGACTTAGCCGTGTGCCTTGGGAATTCCCCATTTTTCTCTTGCCTCGATCTTCGTCTTCTTTGAGTCGGGCCTCGACGAGCCCCGAGGGAGGGAACTCGGTCGCAACTCTTCATCCTTGGGGTCTCGAGATATTCTTCTGAAGTGACTTGATAACAAGAAATTAGGCCCTCCGACTTCGTCGCATACAATCGCTTCTGCGACTAAAGGGCCCGCAATTGCGAGTGTGCTCCTGCAGACACTGGTCCACTTCTGTGGTCCTTCACCACTCCTGTGAACACTCTAACACATTTGTGGGCATCGTAGATGCGGAATTTACCTCGCACATGCGACCCTTGGAAACTCCTCTATTTTTGTTTCTGTGCTTGACTATCCGCACCTGTGATCTTCCCACCGCAAATGCGAAAACACCTGAAACAAGAAACTTCAACCATTTCCCTAAGTCCAATTTCAATCTGTTAAGCATTCGAAACACACCTGAGGCCCCCGGGACCTCAACCAAATATACCAACAGGTCGTAAATTACCATATGAACTTAGTTGAGCCCTCAAATCGCATCATACAACACTAAAATCATGAATTACCCTCCAATTAAAACTTAAAGAACTTGAAACTTCAAGTTTTTACAACCGAGGCCGAAACCTATCAAACCACGTCCGAATGAGCCCAAATTTTGCAATCAAGTCATATTCAACTTACATACCTACCCCAACTTCCTAAATCGGATTCCGACCCCGATATCAAAAGTCTACTACCGGTCAAAATCTCCAAAAATTTGACTTTAACTATTTCAAGTATAAATCAGCTACAGTCCTCCAAAACACAACCCAGACATGCCCCCATGTCCAAAATCACCAAACAGAACTAACAGAACTGATGAAACTCTATTTCGAAGTCATCTTCACACAGTTCTGAGTACGATCCAAATCCCAAGACATAAGCCTCTGTTTAAGGACTAAATGTCCCAAAACATTCCAAAACCAAAGCGAAACATCCCGGCAAGTCGCATAAGCAGAAAAAGAAATGGGGGAAGCAGTAAATAAGGGATGGGGGCTATTACTCTCAAAATGACCAGGCGGGTCGTTATAGTTTTATACTTACCCAATACAACAAAAATTCCCCAAATATATCATAATATATGTGTAATAGTAGGATAATATATACCAGAAAATTATTTTGTAGAATAACAAAAAAAATTCAAAATTTAGTAAGCTCTTTAATCTCATCCCAATCAGACTCAACAATTTGATCAGTGGGAATACCATTATGCATATTAAATACCTTTTATATATGCACCTGATAATCATAAGAAACTTTAAGCATTTCATAAGTAGAATTCCACCTAGTACAAACATATTTTGGAATTTTTCTATATGGAAGGTTAGCACTAGAACATTATTGTGCAAACTCACGATGGATACTCACTGTGTTAGCACAAAAAATATAGCCGCAAGCATGTTGTACTTTACTACAAGCCTGAAAAAATAAATTAATACCATATTTTACAACCAAGTTAAAAATATTGGCATGCACATCTAACATGAAACATTATTGGATTAATTTGACAAAGTCTAGCTCTTAAGTTATTTGCTCTAGTCGTGTCAGCAGAAGCATTATCTAATGTGATAGTTAAAAATTTATCAATGAGCCCATAAATATCAACTATTTGTAGAAAAATAGTTGTAATATATTCTCCAGCGTGTTTTGAATCACCAAATTTATAACTAATAATACGTTTTTGCATGTTCTAGTGATGATCAACCCTATGACATGTAACAGTTAGATAATCACAACCATTAGGACTACGATCTATATCAGATGTGATAGACACTTTACAATCTAAGTGAAAAATACACAATGAATATACTAAAGATATTCGAAATTTAAAAATATCATATTTATATGTGGTCTTAGGAAAACCTTGAAAAGTAGGATTATAAGTTTATTGTATATAATGCACAAAAGTAAGGTGAGAAGGTAAAGTAAAAGGTAAGCCGCATAAAATGACTATTTTTGCTAACTTTTCATCAGCTCTATCTTTGGTATAAGGACGAAGTATACTACCAGAAGCAGGGTGAAGCTATTGTTGTAAAAAGGTAGAACTCCCCCCAGATTCACTAGGAGTGCCAGTACTGCTGCTGGGATCTGGAATGTTTCTAGCATCTATTTGAGCTTGTATCCATAAAGATTTGTATTCCTTAACAAAGTGCATGGTTAACCCCCCTCCCCCATTCCCACCTAATTTTTCATGTGCAAATCGTGCCTTACATTTTTCACATATAACAAGTTCATTGACTTTATCATGTTTAAAAAGATTTCATACAATTGATGTTTTTGTACGTTCAACCTTAGCCTTACCCCTTACAGGAGGTACAGGGGGTAAAGCTCCAGACCGAGATTGACTCTGAGTTAGAGCTTGTGTTGCTGGACTAGTGGGTGTTTCATCTAATTCTTCTTCCTCATTTTCTTCGTCCTCAATAAAAGTATCATTGACAAATTGTCTTTTTAAAGTTTCATGATTTAGTTATTCTCCCAAATTAATATTATAAAATGCGGGGGGGGGGGGGGGGAGGAAGGGAATAAAGGTTCATCAACATGAGTCATTTCATCTATATGTTTTCTAATTCTAGGAGAAAGATTAATATTACTACAACTTGCACATGTACTGCTTTTTTAAATATGGAAAATATACTTTTAAAAGCCACAATTTAAATACAAAAATAAATTAGAAAAGTTAACACAAAAATTAAACACACAAATAAAATTTGAAATACGAAAATAGAACAGGTAAAGTAAACATAAAAATTAAACACTAAAATGATACGAAAAAATTAAATGTTAAAATTAGGATATGGAATGAGTGCACCGTAATTAAATATTGAAGCTTGAAGAAATTACCCAAAAAATTAATACATACCTAACGAATTAATTTGAAGCTTGAAAGTTGCTCCAAAAATTTGCCCAAATACTTAAAACATAGTTGATTGTGAGAAAATTTAGAGAATAATATAGATAGAATATAAGAGATTTGAGAGAGAATGATTGATTTTTGTGAGAAAAATAAAGAAGAATAGGGGGCATTTATAGTTAAAATAGGACCAAAGTATAATTTAATAGACCTAGGGGTTAAATTAAAAGTTTGGGAGGGGAGGGGGAGGGGGCATTTTTTTGGGGGGGGAGGGAGGGGGAAAAAGTGTCGTTTATAGCTGTTGGCAATGGCTAATTTTGCAAAGTATGTTGCTGGCCAACGACTCTTTTTCAAAAGAAAAAAATTACGCGGGTTGGCAGGACATAACGTTAACGGACTGGCCCACCAAGACAAAATGGCAGGTCGTCCCATCTTGTGTCCCTTTAACTATGACCCAATCTCGTTTAAGAGTAAGTGGGCCGGGATGGGACCGGGATAGGCCGGGACGGGACCGGGATAGGCCGGGACGGGACCAGGATGGGTCGGGCTGACTTGTCCTGTTGGATAGCCATCGTTTGAGTTATTTTCAAGTGGTTAATATGAACTATCCTTAATTTAGGTGTCAAAATGAAAAAATAAGCCTAAGTGTAGAGGTTGTCAAAAGAGTAATACCAGGATTTGGATAATTTAGGGGGTAAAGATCAAATTTACCCCGCAACTAAAATTATGTATATCCAATAATATCAAATTATATATATATATATATATATATATATATATATATATATATATTAGGACGACTTATGCTCTAGAAAGTATGAGAAGATCTTTATAAAAAAATATAATTATTGTCATTATCGTTAGAATTTGAGTTTTTTGGAGTTTAAACCAAAACTGGAATATTTGTCTATTCTACAATATGTAGCAAAGGAACAAATGTCCAAAAATGAAGATCTATATAACATGAAAAACAGATTTTGATCATAAATATATGAGATATTGTTATCTTTAAATAAAAATATGAACCCCAAAATTTATATTGATTATGTTCGCTAGATGTCCACGTTAATCTTACCTCTAAATAAAAATAGAACCTTTAAAATTGCATCTTAAAGGTAGCAATCAAGAAACTAAAGCCATGTGAGTTCAAACATAGGGGAATTAGATTTGCTTCTTTATTGTGTTGATACGAGTTCTAAGCAAATCTCTTAAATATGACACATGGTACATGTCACGACCCAAAACCCAACTAGTCATGATGGCACCTAACCGAAACCGCTAGGTAAGCCAATTATCAACTATACAGTTTTAATGAGATTTAATAGGACAATTAATTAAAAGAAAATATCTGAATCTCATACAGTTCCCAAGGACTGGTAGTACAAATCATGAACTTTTATGATTAGAATTTATAAAGCTGGTATGAAATAGATACATCATATATTCGAAATGTGCATAAACATATTTTTATAAATTTAAGGCTAACATGAACAAGAGGCAGCTACAACCGGAACGCATGTACGTCTTCAATTCTAGCTCCCATCGATCATAGCAATATTAGCAGCCAACATCTGCACGCAAGGTCTGAAAGTGTAGTATGAGTACAACCAACCACATGTACTTAATAAGTAACAAACCTAACTTTAGGTTGAAAGTAGTAACGAGCTGGAACAAAAGTCGGGTCCAACACCAATAGCCAACAACATTTCATAACAACATAATGAAAATAATAAAGAGGTAACTCAGGGATAAAATGCTAAGCCCATTCAAAGTTCCAAAAAATAGATCTGTTTTCCAAGTAAATCAGTGAAAATCCAATGTCACGCCCTGAACCCTGGGGGGGGGAGAGACCGATACCGGATGCCTCACCTATCCTTGCGTACCAACTTGCGACTAAGGGACTCGGAACATATAATGTCATACTTTGACCATGGGCCACATTGCAAGACAATTACGAATGCTGACTAAACATCAATATAATACTGGGCCGACAAGGACGTCATAACTATTACAGCTGGCAAACCAACAAAATATACATAAAAGGCTTACAAGCCCAACATACTGTACTAATTGATAGGATATGCCTACAAGCCTCTACTGATGGACATACTGTGATCGGAACATGTCCCCGATCTACTTATATCATATATACATATATACACAAGATGTACATAAAGCTCTAGACGCGGAAACTCCGAAAGGCATGGAGCTTACCAATCAAGCTGAACTGGGTAACACTTAATGAGAATGTCTACGTGCCTGTCTATGTGAACATGCACGCATGAAATGCAGCGCCCCCAGAAAAGGGACATCAGTAGAAATAATGTACTGAGTATGTAAGGCAATATACTGAAATCTAAAACTAAACTGATAATAATAATAACTTAAACTAACTAGAAGTCAAAGATAATCTGAAGATATGCTCACCTGCTGATACTGACTCTATTCTCTCAATATAATAAGTAAAATAGTTGTTTGGCCTTATAAGGCTCGGTATATATATAACTGCTCTGCAATAGTAGGATCGCTCGTAGGCGCTCCGCCATACTAGGCTCTGTATCTCGGCCATATGGGCTAGCTCATAGGCGCTCGACCACAGTAGGCTTGGTATATAACTTACCATCTGATCAGAGGTTGTCCAATAGGGGCATGCCCATCGATTATAGCTCGATGGTAATGAAAATATTGTAATATTGTATATGTAGATTCTCTTCTCTCTTGACTAGAAAAAGGAAATACTCAATCGAATATTGTACTTACAAGACTAGGAAAAATATACGTAAATTCTAGGATATGAATTTTTCTTTATGCCTCGTTATCAAACTCGTGTAATTACGAGATCATGCCAAAATGAAGGAAGAGCTTAGCCTTAACATACCTGGAGTAGGGAAAAATCTATATGATATTCTTGAAAAAGATTGTACCAAGATTTCTTTGAATTAGCATTTCATGTTGGATCTTGTAACATTTCAAAGAAATTTCATGTGGGATCATTGGCATATCTCTTTTAATGGTGTAGGAATGTTATTTTGCTTAATTATTTTGAAAAGTACTATACCTTTTTGTTCTGAACAAATGATCTTCACTTAATCGATATTAACATGGTTAAAATATCATACTTGTATCAAAAGGTTCACTCCTATCAAACTGTGACGACCCGACCTGTCATCTCGTGAGTTACCGCTCCGTTTTCCCCACTACCTATTTTTTTATGCTTAATTATCAATGTCTTGTGTGGACGAGTTGAATTGGAGTCGTTTTAATAAGAAATGAGACACTTAGTCTCTTTAAGGAAGGTTTGTGTTGGAAAGGTCAACCGGACGTTGGCTTATGTGTTAAAACGCTCGGATTTGAATTCCGATGTTTCGGTTAGTTTCGGGGGATGATTTGTGACTTAGGAGCGTGATCAGAATTGATTTTGGAGGTCCGGTGTAGAATTAGGCTTGAATTGGCGAAGTTAGTATTTTGGCGAATTCCGATCGATGGGTGAGATTTTGATCCGAGGGTCGGAATGGAATTCCGAGAGTTGATATGGCTTCGTTATGTGATTTTGGATATGTGTGCAAAATTTCAGGTCATTCAGACGTCGTTTGGTCTGGTTTTTGATCAAATGCGTATTTCAGAGGTTTTTTTTAAAAGAAATTTAGGCTTGAAACCGATGTAATTTGATGGTTTTGGTGTTGTTCGTGGTGTTTTGATGATTGGAACAAGTTTGAATGATGTTTTAGGATGGGTTGACACTTTTGGTTGAGGTCCTGGGGGCCTCGGGATGATTTCGGATGGTTAACGGGAATTCTTGATGTTGGAAAAATGCTGCAGAAATGCAGCAGTCAGTGCAGAGCAATTTTGCTCTATGAGATCGCATAGCACAAAGGGCTGCGATCGCATAGAAGGATTTTAGGGGCTGTTTGGTTGTTCAATGCGATCGCATGGAGTGGTTGCGATCGCACAGTGTTGTTTGGTAAGGCTCTGTGATCGCATAGGGCCTGTTGCGATCGCATAGGGTAATTTGAGACCATGGAATTTTTGGTCTATGCGATCGCAGGGGCTTGAATGCGATCGCATAGAGTCAGCTACAGTGATCCGGGCAGAATGTTAAAAACATTTCATCCGCGAACCCAAACCCATTTCCTCCATTTTTGAGCAACCTCGAGAGCTTTTGGACGGGAATTGAAGGGGTTTTGACGGGAAGTGATTGGAGGTAAGTCCTACGAACTAAATACATGATTATATTGTGAAATCATCATTGAAATTCATGAAAATATAGCCAAATTGTAAGAAATTAGGGCTTGAAATTGAAATTCTAAATTTGGGATTTCAGGGGCCATTTGTGGTCCGATTTGAGAGATTTTTTTATGTATAGACTCGTGGCGAGATAAGGAACCCGATGACGTAAAAAATTTTGAGTTTCGAGACGTGGGCTCGGGGCTCGGTTTTTGTCAAATTCGTTAATTTCGATATTTTTCGAGTGTTTTCGATTGGGTATTGTCTCTTTAGCATAATGCGACATATTCGTTGTGATTTTGAGCAGATTCGTCGAACGAGGAGGCTAATTTGAGAGGCAAGGGAGTAGCGAGCTAGGATTTCGGCCTGCTTGAGGTGAGTAATGCTTGTAAATGATATCCTGAGGGTTTGAAACCCCGGATTTGCACATCGTAGTGCTATATTGAGGTGAGACACGCACCCTATGACGAGTGCGGGGTCGTTTGTTATTGGGGATTGTGACTTGGTCCGTCCCGAGAGATGTTTCTACTGTGTTTTCGACTAGAATTTACATGATAATCATCCTACTTGGATTTATTTATTATATTTGGGCTTCGCGCCAATTATTTGAATCCTTCAGGGATTGATATCACTGTTTTCGCATATTTTGCATATTATTTGATCTCACTTCAAGGTTTTAAATATTGTTTTGCAACTCAGCCATCTTTCTAAGATTTGAAAACTTAAATGATATTTTGGGGCTGAGAGCTACTGTTTTACAAATGCCCAAGGGGCTTAAGATGATTTTTGGACTGAGCATGGATCGGGCTGCGCGTCGCAGCGGTATTACATTGATATTGAGGCCGAGAGCCTGGTTGATTATATTGATATTAAGGCCAAGAGCCTGGTCGATGCCACGAGATGGCTTGATATTACGCTTGGGTTGTAGGAGCCCCTCCCGGAGTCTGCACACCCCCAGTGAGCGCCGTCGACGTTAAATGGATCGGGTTGCACGCCGCAGCGGGTACTAGAGTGTACCGACATATGCATTGCATTGCACTCATGCATTTATTCATTATCTGTTGTTGTGCTACTTCTTGAAAATCTTTACCTGCTGTTCTGGTATTATCTGATCATTGAGTGTGGGGCCCGAGGGGTGGATTTATGTGCTTATTGCACTATTGCTACTGCATTCATTTGCGTAACTATTGAAAAAGACATTTTTAAAAGAGTCTTTAAACTGACCTAAAAGGTTTCTTTAAAGACTTCATATCTTCACTGCTTTTCTCAAAAAGAATTTTTCTCTGCTTCTATACGACATGATGATCTGTTTTACGTGATTTCTTACCGCTTAATTGTTATTTACTTTTATTACTCACTGAGTTGGAGTACTCACTTTACTCCCTGCACCTCGCGTGCAGTCGCAGGTATTTATTCACCCCGTAGCGGGTATTGGCTGCGTGGAGGCAGGGTTGTAGAGGTTATAGCGAGGTGACTGCCAGCGTTCGCAGCACCACTATCTTCCTATATTTGTTCATTATTCTTGTTCAGTGTATTTCTAGACTGTAAAGTGTAACTTTCATTCTTATAGAATGCTCGTGACTTGTGACACCCCGATTTGGGCTGTGCTTGGGTTGTATTTCCACTAATTATTAATATTTAATCATATTTAGACTGTTTATTCATGTTTTACTATTTTTGAAAAGGCAAATCCAAGTTGTTTGGATGGCCTTGTCTTCACGAGAGGCGCCATCACGACCGGAGTGGGATTTTGGGTTGTGACAAGTTAGTATCAGAGCCTAGGTTACTAGGTCTCACGAGTCATGAACATGTTTAGTAGAGTCTCGTGGATCGGTACGGAGACGTCTGTATTTATCCTCGAAGGGCTGCAGAACCCTTAGGAAAACTTCACATTCTTGAAATCTTATCGTGCGTCCTTTATTCAGCTTGAAAAAGTAACTCTTGAAATTCCTCCCACGCGTTCGCATGTGTGCATAAGCGCTCAGTATCAGATGTGCCTTGATGGCTTGTGATTTCCCGATCAAGGGGCGAGATGCGATCTCCATGAGTTTATGTTGGGCCAGTCTGGAGGACTTGAGGCCGGATCCTTGCCTATGGTTTGAGCACCGAGGTGCTGATAGTGTGAGCAAGTGTTTTGAACTTATGTGTTCAGTATTGTCCCTAATAGTGGGAATGACAGCTGGATAGCTTGTGATGAGTATGTTAGTACTGCGTGATGTTTCTATATGACTTGGAAGTGTCAAGGAAGATCTGTTGGGCGAGAGGTGGACTATTAAGTGTATGATTTTCATTGTGATTGGAGGTGTAGCTCCGAGTTATGGGCGTGTGAAGAATATTTTCAAGTCTCCTCATTGGGAGTGAGGTAGATTGCACGTTTCGGTATGAGTTCAGACTCAGGAAGTCTAAGTGACTGTGTAATGTGTATGTCGGTGGAAGGTGTGCAGAAATGTTGTATTGAGGCGAAGCAGGTGGGTTATCTCTTGCGGAGTGTTCTAAAGTGGCGTGATCCTCATGTGTATGTTAGAAGATCTCATGTGTAATTGAAGAGTACGTACTGAATTTGGAATTTCGGATCGCTTAAGAGAGTGGGTTTAACTGTTGCGGGAATGAATGCGAGATTTGCAGAAGGTTTACATTACTAGACAATATGAGTTTCGCAAACTTATAAATGATTCGAGTTTAATCTCACTATGGTATTGTGGCATCAATAGAGTAAAAGTGTTATGAGTTATTGAGTGTATCTTGATTATGGCTTCGAGCCAAGTTGGGGAGTTTGCTATTGATTAGCTAATTGTTCGGTTATGTGTTATGTTAGTTCCAGCTTGAGGCTTGCGAGCGAATTAGCTATGGTTAGAGTAAAGGAAAACATTGACCAGGGTTATATTATGCTTCATAGAATATGAGAATTGCGGAATATCTAAGTTGTTGTTGGCAAAGAATGCTCGGTGCTTAGAGCAGGAAGTTGCTTGGTCGTAATGGGAAAGGATTTCATTCTGCGTATCGGAATGCCAATGAGGCAAGGATGGTTCTGTTCGTTGGGTCAGGTAAATTGCAGTGAATAAGAGAAAATGACTTGCGAAAATGGCTCTAATGTGATAAAGACTCTACAGGGAATAATTGAGTATTCTATAGTTGCATGTGTGGTTAGAAACGGTGTTTTCATTGGAAGAGGTCCAGATTTGTGGTATTTCTATGTTAACTGTGGGATTATATATATATCAATGTCAGGAAATGTAAGGGTAACAGATTTAGATTGCAGAAAGTTCTTCAGAGTAAAGTATTCGGGAATGTGGTATATCTGGGAATAATTGAGAGAGTATTCAGCGACTTATGGGTCGTGAGACATTGTGGTTTTGCGCGTGGATCTCGTGTAGTGAGCCTGGGTTGAGGAACTGTGGTGCTACTGCAAGGGGGAATATCAAATTGATGATGAATCAGAAGGGAAATTAGATAGATGGAATAGCTTGATAGTAGATCGAATTGGTATGGTAAGGATATGATTAGTTCGTCGTATATGTTCGAGGTAATGAGTTCGTGCAAGTGTTCTGCAGCAATGCTCTTGGGTTTCGACGGCTTGCTTAGCTTGGTCTAGTTAGAATGATTCAATCCTGGCAGTTTAGTTGGTGCAAATGGAACTGGAAGAGTTCTTGTTGGGTTTTATCGTGGTTTGGAGACGTATATTTTCTATGGGTATACAGAGCATGGGATGCATAGTGGTTTTGTTCTAGATGGGACCAATGTAAAGCTCTTGACTAGTTGAGTGCATAGATGTCTGTGGCTCAGAAGGGAGGTAAAGTTTTCATGTATCCTCGGATGGTATGTTATATGTGGTATGTTGTGGAGGACCGAGACTTGCGTGTGTTGGGTTACAGTTCAGTTCAGAAAGGAAGTTCATAAAACACTTAGGCAGTAGGTAGCCTCAAATAATCAAGGAAATGGTAATGCTATTGGAAAGTGATTTGACGAGAGTATATATTTCAGAAAAAAAGGGCAATGTGATTAAATAGATGGCACTTCGGTGGTATTGCGGCACTTTCTTGTTGGATCGACTGGTGATATTCGGGTTGGCTTGGTGACACAGGGAAATTGTAGAGCATCTATCATGGAATTGTTAGTTATTAAGGTATGGTATGCTTTCAGACGGCGAAATTGGGATCAGGTGCGATGATTCGTGTGCTATATGGAGCTGGAGACTGAGAGTTCTCATGTACAGGCTATGTCGTGGTTGTGGACCGTGTGTATTTGGCACCGTTTAGCGGCAATCGGGATTAGGAGGCTCAGGTGGATCTTTATTTGCTGGTATGTTTGATTTTGGATGTGATGTTGAAATTCAGATTGGTTGTCTGAGTATTAGGTGATTCTAAACTATTGCGCTATGGGCTATGCCGGAAATGCCACGGGTTGAGTGGCGAGGTGCATTGGATTATGTTCTAGCAGAGTGGCTTATATTTCAAAGACCCAGTGGGCGACTAGGAAGGATTGTTTTTCTTAATTGGGCCTTTGTGATGATTGTCAATGTAGAGGTTTTTACCATTGGTTCCGTACCGGTGTTAAGGGACTTTTTGGATGCGTTTCTTATGGCGGGCATGTCGCCGGTAGAGTTTGTGGATTTCGATATTTATTTGGTGTCGGGCACCGTATCGTACGGCTCCGGCAGGATTTATAATAGTGAAAGGAGAAGCTTTAGGCTTTCTTGGTAATGAGTTTGCTGGTAGGCTGATCTGGATACGCGTTTAGCTTGAGTTGGCTTAGTTGGCCCCGAATTGTATTGTTGAGGGATAGGTTGATTCGATCGTTATTGAGCTTGTTAGTGATATGAGGAGAGCTATGAGTTGCTTTTCGGTGTAGTGAAACGTCATGATTTGTTGGTTATGGGCACATGTAGTGCGGTTCTATTGGGGAATTCATAGTGAAAGTCGAGCGAGAAGAGTAATTGGGTGTTGTGCGATAAATGGAGTATTGGTTATGACCTATCGGGTTGCGTGACATATGTTATTTGTTTCACCGTGGGTGTAATGAATTACTTTGGTTCCAGACATCAAATTGTGTGTGGCTGTCGGTTTTGAGCATAGTGACTTCAGTGGGTTTCATGTGTAACAGTGTTTGGATAGGATTGTGTATTGTGGCGAGGCCACGTGGAGATATGACCGTTCGGGGTAGATTCAGGTGTTCTATTTCTATGATATGAGACGGTGTCTCAGCCTTGTGTTGAGATGGTACAGATGAGCTTGAGGCACATCGTTTGAGTCATTTTTCATGATTTGAGTATGTTCAGACCGTTTCTTATTGGTGTGCGTATTATGCAAGTTGTGGCTTAGGCTCGTATTGATGTGTCATGTCACCTGGATGGTGTGTTTGGTCATAAGGGATTGTTGGGATCATCAATGAATACAAACAGATTCGAATTCAGCATGTTTAAGGGGTTAATATCGAGGTTCGGTTCAAATTTTCTATGGTAATTGCCAGAGGGAAAGTGGCCTCATGAATGGTTAACCTGAGAAATGGTTTCGGTTTATTGCGTGTTTCAGTATTGTTAGCAGCATATGAAAGTGTTGGAATGATACTTCACTCGATAAGAGTTTCTCTATCCGTATTTAGGTGTTGTGTGCAGCTGCTGCGAATAGAGGTTATGGTTGCGATCATTAGAGCTAGGTGGTTTATCATGTAATGGCATCGAGGTTGCAGGTATGGGTTATTACAGCTGGTTTGGGCTTATTCTGAGTATAGATGTGAGGTTTTGATCATGTGTATGGATTCGGAAAGTGCAATGTGGTTCTATGGTTTATGGACTAGATGGATTGTGAAATTTCAGCTATGTGGTGTTATCGGACCTATGAGAGATAGGGTGACGTGGGATCACCCCGGGTATATGCTTGGTAAGGTTATCCAGCTATTGGTTGGCTTCTAGGACAACTCTGGGTACGCTCGAGGACGAGCATTTGTTTAAGTTGGGGAGGATATGATGACCCGACCCGTCGTCTCATGAGTTACCGCCCCGTTTTCCCCCACTACCTATTTTGTTATACTTAATTATCAATGTCTTGTGTGGACGAGTTGAATTGGAGTGGTTTTGATAAGAAATGAGACACTTAGTCTCTTTAAGGAAGGTTTGTGTTGGAAAAGTCAACCGGACGTTGACTTATGTGTTAGAGGGCTCGGATTTGAATTCCGATGTTTCGGTTAGTTTCGGGGGATGATTTGAGACTTAGAAGCGTGATAGGAATTTATTTTGGAGGTCCGATGTAGAATTAGGCTTGAATTGGCGAAGTTAGTATTTTGGCGAATTCCGGTCGATGGGTGAGATTTTGATATGAGGGTCGGAATAGAATTCTGAGAGTTGATGTGGCTTCGTTAGGTGATTATGGATATGTGTGCAAAATTTCAGGTCATTCGGACGTCGTTTGGTCGGGTTTTTGATCAAATGCGTATTTCGGAAGTTTTTTTTAAGAAATTTAGGCTTGAATCCGATGTAATTTGATGGTTTTGGTGTTGTTCGTGGTGTTTTGATGATTGGAACAAGTTTGAATGATGTTTTAGGATGGGTTGACACTTTTGGTTGAGGTTTCGGGGGCCTCGGGGTGATTTCGGATGGTTAACGGGAATTCTTGAAGTTGGAAAAATGCTGCAGAAATGCAGCAGTCAGTGCAGAGCAATTTTGCTCTATGCGATCGCATAACACAAAGGGATGCGATCGCATAGAAGGATTTTAGGGGCTGTTTGGTTGTTCAATGCGATCGTATGGAGTGGTTGCGATCGCACAGTGTTGTTTGGTAAGGCTCTGCGATCGCATAGGGCCTGTTGCGATCGCATAGGGTAATTTGAGACCATGGAATTTTTGGCCTATGCGATCGCAAGGGCTTGAATGCGATCGCATAGAGTCAGCTACAGTGATCCGGGCAGAATGTTAAAAACATTTCATCCGCGAACCCAAACCCATTTCCTCCATTTTTGAGCAACCTCGAGAGCTTTTGGACGGGAATTGAAGCGGTTTTGATGGGAAGTGATTGGAGGTAAGTCCT
Source organism: Nicotiana sylvestris (assembly GCF_000393655.2). NCBI lineage: Eukaryota > Viridiplantae > Streptophyta > Magnoliopsida > Solanales > Solanaceae > Nicotiana > Nicotiana sylvestris. Next base: position 34,806,252 of record NC_091068.1, read on the forward strand.
ACGAACTAAATACATGATTATATTGTGAAATCATCCTTGAAATTTATGAAAATATAGCCAAATTGTAAGAAATTAGGGCTTGAAATTGAAATTCTAAATTTGGGATTTAGGGGCCATTTGTGGTCCGATTTGAGAGATTTTTTTATGTATAGACTCGTGGAGAGATAAGGAACCCGATGACGTAAAAATTTCTGAGTTTCGAGACGTGGGCGGGGCTCGGGTTTTGTCAAATTCGTTAATTTTGATATTTTTCGAGTGTTTTCGATTGAGTATTGTCTCTTTAGCATAATGAGACATATTCGTTGTGATTTTGATCAGATTCGTCACACGAAGAGGCTAATTTGAGAGGCAAGGGAGTAGCGAGCTAGGATTTCGGCCTGCTTGAGGTGAGTAATACTTGTAAATGATATCCTGAGGGTTTGAAACCCCGGATTTGCACATCGTAGTTCTATATTGAGGTGAGACACGCACCCTTTGACGAGTGCGGGGTCGTTTGTTATTGGGGATTGTGACTTGGTCCGTCTCGAGAGATGTTTCTACTATGTTTTCGACTAGACCTTACTTGATAATCATCCTACTTGGATTTATTTATTATATTTAGGCTTCGCGCCAATTATTTGAATCCTTCAGGGATTGATATCACTGTTTTCGCATATTATTTGATCTCATTTCAAGGTTTTAAATACTATTTTGCAACTCAGCCATCTTTCTAAGATTTGAAAACTTAAATGATATTTCTAAATGATATATTAGGGCTGAGAACTACTGTTTTACAAATGCCCAAGGGGCTTAAGATGATTTCTGGAATGAGCATGGATCGGGCTGCGTGACGCAGCGGTATTACATTGATATTGAGGCCGAAGAATCAAGGGGGTCAGTCTACCCGAGGGAGTTACAGCATGGACATCATTCTTTCGGACCCTCACCGCCAGCCAAATACAGTGGACGCTAGGATGGCTGCCCGTTAATGAGGTCATATATATGCCGGCAACTAGGACACACTTTCTATTGATGGGGCTCAAGAGCATTCAGCCCTACGTGCCATATCGGGTTTTGAGACAACTCGGGAGATGCCAAACAGTGCCACATGAGGAAGATCTTAGTGCTCAAGTAATTGAGATTAGCCCTGACGGACAGTTTCCTGAAGCAAGAGTCCGTCAGATCTGGAGTAAATGCCAATATTTAAAAGCAGATACTTGCGTGCAGGATCGGGCCAAAGGCGAAGTGGCGCCAGGATACCTTGCTTGGTACAAGAGAGAACTTGAGCACGAAGGGCCGGCTAAAAGACCCCATCTCCAAGAGTTTGTCAAGGCGTCGCAAGAACAGTGGGATTGGTTGGCTAAAGAACACGAGTACAGGATGACAATAGGCAAGTTGAAGAAGCAAGTTATGGATTTGAAATTTGAGAAAGATTTGCATATCGCTGCAGATGAGGGAGAAAGGAGAAAACTAGCTCAGGAAAACGAGGTCTTCAGAACTCAAATCCAGGAAATGAAAATAGCTACCAGAAGCCAGGAGAGAAGCCAGGCTGATAAAAGGCTCATAAACGGTCTAAAGAAGAAAGTCCTCGAGTATCAAGAAGACCTGGAAAAATCTAAAGCTGGTCTAGCGAGAATCCAGGTGAAATGGATAAAGAAGACAGAAGAGGAAGTACGGTTCATGCAACAAATGAAGAGGGACTATGAAGAGCGGATCTTTAGACAAGCCCGAGATGCCAGAACAGATAAGAAGCGCTACTATGATCTGGTGGCCCGAATGAAGAAACAGATAAATGAGTTTCAGGATCAACTCTTTTACAACGCTCAAGTGCTGGAGACACGGAATAAACAAATAGAGCGATTGCTTATGGAAAGGGACAAAATCAAGGGAAGAATCGACGATATCGGGCACTAGATCACCATAAAGTGCCTAGCTTGTGAGGATATGTCCCGTACCACATTTCTCGCTTCAATAATGATTTATGTCCACCAGATCATGGAAGATTTGAAAGATCTGCAAAGGGGCCTTACACCAAAGCCCACGGCAAGGCCGAACGACGCCTCGCGGGCACCAAAATTCAAAACTTTGAGACATTCATAGTTGGAGTCTGTATTTTTCTTGTCTTCAGAGTCTATTGTCCGTTGGAGTTTGTATTTCCCTTTTTGCATAAAGTCTGTAGTCTGTATCCAGCCTGTCAGTTTCCTTTCAAAAATGTTTTGCCTTGTAATAAAACGTTTTGCTAATGAAGATTGAAAAATCCAAAAATGGTGTCTCTATTTTCCGTACTCGGGCAGAACTACGCACGGTTTGATTCATGTGGGGACATGATACGTAGGCAATCTCTATAGGATTCGACCACCACTAAAAAGAAAACGGGGAAATAAAGAAGGATAGAATAAAAGAAGCTTAAAAGAAGGGGCACAATTAGAGAGGCCGGGATGACGCACACAACGGAAACAAATGCATGATAGAAAATGGTTAATTGCCTAGGTGCATTGCATCCCAACATGTAATTACATATGTGTTAAACTCTAAAAACTAACAAGTTTGTTGTTTTCCATAGAATTCAAGCAGTTAGTTTATTTAGAAGATACTGGCACATTATCATTACCAAACCAGACCGAAGGGACCAATACCGGAAATCATATCTATCCCGGATGTCGACACTAGTGTTGAGGTAGAGGAGTTGGACGTCAATAAAATGAAAGAGGAGATTCTCAAGCTTAAGCAACAGATGGCCGAAATGTACCAAGCCTGGTCCAAAGGGCAATCACCGCCATCTTACCCAGCCAACCCGGCTTTTACCCCACCATTAGCTCAGTCTCAGGATCATCCCACCACCGATCCAGGTTTTCCCATTTATCAACACTACCATGGCACTACTTCTAATACTCCACAAGCTCTACCACCAAAATCAATTCCATACCCTCCTCCGCCAATCACCCCTGTCTTTGTGGCATCTCCACCAGCTGCACTCCATAAATCCCCGAGTGAACCTAAGTTCCAAGGCGCAGGACAACCAGTATTATCCCCCGGAGCTTACCTTCAAAGCACCTGAAGCCTATCCACATGATCTCCATTCTGACCTACCAGGGAAAGCAGAAAAACCGGCCAGAAATCCTGAACAGGAAGAGATGTTCAGAAAAATGAAAAGCATAGAACAATCCTTCAGGGATATGAGAGGGCTAGGAGGTCAGGTAAGCGTGGCTTACAAAGATCTGTGTTTATTCCCAACAACTACCGGCACGGTTCAAAATGCCCAAATTCGACTTGTACAACGGACACGATGATCTGGTGGCTCATTTGAGAAGTTTTTGCAGTAAGATGAGGGGAACCGGAGGAAAGGATGAATTTCTAATGGCTTACTTCAGTCAGAGTTTGAGCGGAGCAGCATTGGAGTGGTACACCTGCCAAGATCACGGAAGATGGTATACATGGGATGATCTGGCACAAGCATTCGCTTGTTACTTTCAGTATAATCTTGAGATCATTCCAGACCAACTATCTTTGACCAAACTAGAGAAGAAGCACAGTGAAAGCTTTAGAGAATATGGTTTCCGGTGGAGGGAGCAAGCAGCAAGGGTAGATCCCCCAATGAAAGAAAGCGAGATGGTTGATTACTTTTTGCAGGCTTTGGAGCTGACCTACTTTGGTCATCTTGTGTCCGCAATTGGCAAATCTTTTAATGAGGTTGTAAAAATGGGAGGCATGGTCGAGGAGGGGCTTAATTCCAATAATATCATGAGTTATTCAGCGATCAAGGCAACCACCCAGGCCATTCAAAGCGGCACTGGGGGTGTGCTCGGGAAAAAGAAGAAAGAAGATGTCACGACTGTTGAGTCCGGAGCCTGGTTCGGATCCAGAGGCCCGTCACCCTACTTTATCCAACCACGAACCTACCACCAAAATTACCCCCATACTTCATATAGCCCTCCACAACATTACTACCCACCGCCAAATCCCCATTTTTCCGTCTATCATGCACAAACCTATACCCAAACTCCGGCACACGCGCCATGGCGTGTGCCGGCTCCACAAAATCCATACCCAGCTACACAAAACACATATCCACCCCCAAGGGCCTACAGAAATCCCCCTGGGATAGGTTTTCGGCCAAACCCAGCCCTCAAGGATGAGAGGTCACAAAAGCAAAAGACTTTCACTCCACTGGGGGAATCATATACCAGTCTTTTCCACAGATTGAGGCAGTTGGGCATGTTGAATCCAATTGAGCCTAACATGCCAAATCCTCCCCCTAGAAATCTTGACCACTCGGTGAGTAGTGAGTACTGTTTAGGGGTCCCTGGGCATGATACAGAGAAGTGTTGGAAACTAAAAATAGCTGTACAAGAGCTTATCGATACTCATCGGATCGAGGTTCAAGCCCCAGAAGCACCAAATATTAATCAGAATCCACTGCCAGCTCACCATGAGACACACATGATTGAGTTGATACACAAAGAGGGGGAGCCCAGGAAGCCCTCACAGACGGTAATGATGATTCGTTCATGCGAAATCAGCTCAAAGGGAAAAATAACCAGTGGGAAATCAGTGGTCCAGTTGAGAGGGGTAGATGATAAGCCAGCTGTGGTAGCCGAGAGAGGGTCGTCGAGCCTTGTTGCAGTGAAACCAGAGAAAGTTAAAGTGGTAGTGTCAGGGGTCGCAAGTAAACCTGTTGTGGTCGTGAAGGGTGCTCGCACAGAGCCTGCTATTATAAAACCGGTGACTCAGCTTCCAGTGATCAACAACAAGGCTGTTCCCTAGAATTATGAACGGGTGACAGTGATTTACAAAGGGAAAGAAGTCAAAGGAGAAGTGTGTAAAGCCCAAGGTCTAACTCGTTCGGGAAGGTGTTTTGCTCCCGCAGAGTTAAGAAGGGCCAATCCAGTAGCGACAAAGAATCCAGTTACCGAGGAAGAGGCGGAAGAATTTTTAAAGAAAATGAAGGCGCAAGATTACTCCATTGTGGAGCAGTTGAGGAAGACCCCGGCACAGATCTCATTGTTATCCTTGTTGATCCATTCAGATGAGCACCGCCGGGTATTGATGAAAATTCTGAACAAAGCCCATGTTCCGGATAAGATCTCTGTGAACCATCTGGAGAAAATAGCAAACAAGATTTTCGAGGTCAACAAGGTCACTTTTTCAGATGATGAGTTTCCCGTGAAGGGTACAGAACATAATATAGCCCTCTATTTTACCGTGAAGTGTGAAGACTCGGTAGTCACTCGAGTATTGATTGATAATGGGTCCAGTGCCAATATCTGTCCTTTGACCACGTTGAACAAACTGAAGGGCGATGGTGACAGAATTCCCAAGAACAATATCTATGTTCGAGGGTTTGATGGTGGTGGTACAGACACAGTGGGTGACATCATACTTGAATTAACAATTGGTCCGGTCGAGTTCACCATGGAGTTTCAAGTGTTAGACGTGGCAGTGTCATATAATCTTCTGTTGACATGACCCTGGATCCACGCCGCCAAAGCAGTGCCGTCTACACTACATCAGATGGTCAAATTCGAGTGGGATAGGCAAGAGATCGTAGTACATGGGGAAGACAATGCAAGCGCCGTAAGTGATGCCATCGTACCCTTCATAGAGACTGACGATGACAAGGGATCGTGGGTTTACCAGGTTTTCGATACGGTTTTAGTGGACAAAGTTCCCGAGGGTGAAAGCATCCCACTTCCCAAAATAGCAGCTGCAACTGTCATGGTAGCCTCGAAGATGTTGAAAAATGGGTTTGTGCCAGGCAAAGGTTTAGGGGCTGATCTTCAGGGTATTGTTCAACCGGTTTCTTTGCCCAAAAATCTGGATACCTTTGGGCTGGGGTTCAAGCCTACAGTGGCGGATGTGAGACGGGCCCGCAAGTTGAAGAAAAGAGTCTGGGTCCTTCCCAAGCCAATCACGCGCCTGTCCAGATCTTTTGTCAGGCCAAGCATCAAAAAGCAATTGTTGTCCAAGGTTACAGGGCCATTGATTGGTGCAGATGGAGACTTAAACGAGGGCTTTGAAAGATTGTTCACCGAAATCAACATGGTAAAAGTTGGGGAAGGGTCCAGCAAGGCGGAGGTGCAGTTTTTGGGGCCTAAGGCAAAAATCAACAATTGGATGGCTACTCCTTTTCCCATTCGGAGGGAGTCTTGGTAGTTGGCTCTGATTTTCCTTCCTGTTTTCTGGATTATTCCAGGGTTGTAGTCCAGATTTCTTTTATTTTTGTTGTGTTCATCAGAGTGTGAAACCTTGTTATCTCGTAATTCAATAAAATAAAAAAGTTTCTTCTTCATTCCTTATTTGTTTTAATTTTGTTTTATTCTTTTCTTTTCTGTACAGTTATCTTTATACTGGTATTAATGACATGGCGTGCATAAGGAATTCTCAGCCCAGTCTTAAAAATCAATCTGATTCCGAAATGATAGTTCAAGAAGTAGATTGCGACTATGAATCAGAATATGATGATGAGGATGAAGCCTTCGAAGAGATTGGTAAGGAGTTAATTTACTTAGAAGAAAAACCCAAAGCCAATTTGAATGACACAGAAGCCATCAATTTAGGGGACACAGACGACGTCCGAGAGACTAAAAAAAGTGTCCACCTCGAGCCAAAAATTTGGGAGAAGTTAATTAAAGCACTCACTGAGTATAAAGATGTTTTTGCGTGGTCATATAACGATATGCCAAGTTTAAGCATTGATTTAGTGGTCCACAAATTGCCCATTGATCCAGCGTTCCCACCCGTCAAGCAAAAGTTGAGGAAATTCAAAACTGATATAAGTGTGAAGATTAAAGAAGAATTTACCAAGCAGTTGGATGCAAAGGTTATTCGGGTCACTCGATATCCTGTCTGGTTGGCTAATGTCGTGCCTGTGCCGAAGAAGGATGGCAAGATCAGAGTATGCGTCGATTACCGCAATCTCAACAAAGCAAGTCCGAAGGATAACTTTCCACTACCCAATATCCACATTTTGATCGACAATTGTGCCAAGCGCGAGATTGGATCTTTTGTGGATTGCTATGCCGGGTATTATCAGATTCTAATGGATGAAGAAGATGCAGAAAAAAGGCCTTCATCACGCCGTGGGGAACTTATTGCTACCGAGTAATGCCATTTGGGTTGAAGAATGCTGGGGCAACTTATATGAGAGCGATGACTACTGTATTTCATGATATGATACACAAGGAGATTGAGGTATACGTAGATGATATGATCATAAAATCAAAGCATCAGGCCGACCACGTCGATTATTTGAGGAAATTCTTCCAGAGGCTTCGCAGGTACAACCTCAAGCTTAACTCTCCCAAGTGTGCATTTGGTGTCCCATCCGGAAAACTGTTGGGATTCATAGTCAGCCGGTGAGGCATCGAGTTGGACCCATCATATATCAAAGCCATACAAGAGTTGCCACCTTCAAGGAATAAGACTGAAGTGATGAGTCTGTTAGAAAGGCTGAACTACATCAGCAGGTTTATTTCTCAGCTCACGACAACTTGTGAGCCTATTTTCAAGTTGTTGAGGAAGGACGTTGCGATCAAGTGGACTGATGAGTGTCTAGAAGCGTTTGACAAGATAAAAGGTTACTTGACAAACCCACCTATGTTGGTTCCGCCAGAACTAGGGAGACCTTTTATTCTTCACTTGACAATCTTGGAAAATTCATTTGGTTGTGTACTGGGGCAGCATGACGTCACCGGCAGGAAAGAACAAGCCATCTATTATCTTAGCAAGAAGTTCACGGCTTATGAGGTTAAGTACACTCACCTGGAAAGGACATGTTGTGCCCTAACTTGGGTAGCACAGAAGTTGAAACATTATTTGTCGTCCAACACTACTTACCTCATTTCACGCTTGGATCCATTGAAGTATATCTTTCAAAAGCCTATGCCGACAGGAAGACTTGCAAAATGGTAGATTTTGCTCACAGAGTTTGACATAATCTATGTGACTCGGACTGCGATGAAAGCCCAAGCATTGGCCGATCATTTGGCCGAGAACCCAGTCGATGAAGAGTATGAGCCACTGAGGACTTATTTTCCTGACGAAGAGGTGGTGCATATTGATGAACTAGAACAGGCCAAAAAACCAAGCTGGAGACTTTTCTTTGATGGGGCTGCTAACATGAAAGGAGTCGGAATAAGAGCTGTGCTTATTTCTGAAACAGGGCATCACTATCCTGTTACGGCTCAACTTCGTTTTTATTGTACCAACAATATGGCTGAGTATGAAGCATGCATTTTGGCGTTAAGGTTAGCTGCAGACATGGATATCCAGGAAGTCTTGGTCTTGGGAGACTCGGACCTTCGGGTACATCAAATTCAAGGAGAATGGGAAACGCGAGATCTGAAGCTCATACCTTACCGACAATGCTTACATAATCTTTGCCAACGGTTTAGATCAGTAGCATTCAGGCATATTCCAAGGGTCCATAATGAGGTCGTCGATGTTTTGGCTACCCTAGCATTAATGTTGCACCATCCGGACAAAGCTTATGTCGATCCTTTGCATATTCAAGTCCGAGATCAGCATGCTTATTGTAACATGATTGAAGAAGAAATGGATGGCGAACCATGGTTCCACGATATCAAGGAATACATCAGAATGGGGATATATCCAGTGCAAGCCACGGGGGATCAAAAGAGAACAATTCGACGGTTGACAAGTGGATTTTTCTTAAGTGGAGGAGTTATGTATAAAAGAACACCAGACCTAGGATTGTTAAGATGCATAGATGCTAGACAAGCTACGTCTGTCATGTCCGAAGTACCTTCAGGAGTCTGCGGACCACATATGAGCGGATATGTGTTGGCGAAGAAAATTCTCCGAGCAGGTTATTATTGGCTCACCATGGAGCGAGATTGTATTAGTTTTGTGCGCAAATGTCATCAGTGCCAGATACACGGAGATTTGATTCATTCTCCGCCATCGGAATTACACACAATGTCAGCGCCATGGCCCTTCGTCGCTTGGGGCATGGATATCATTGGACCAATTGAGCCAGCAGCATCCAACGGGCATAGGTTCATTCTGGTAGCCATTGATTATTTCACCAAATGGGTTGAGGCCAAAACTTTCAAATCTGTGACCAAGAAAGCAGTGGTCGATTTTGTTCACTCAAATATCATCTGTCGATTTGGAATCCCGAAGGTGATCATCACAGATAACGGTGCTAATCTTAACAGTAAATTGATGGAAGAGGTATGCCAACAGTTTAAGATTACACACCGCAATTCTACCCCATATCGTCCCAAGGCGAATGGAGCAGTTGAGGCAGCCAACAAAAACATAAAGAACATACTTCGGAAAATGGTAGAAGGTTAGAGGCAATGGCACGAAAAATTACCATTTGTGTTGCTGGGTTATCACACTACTGTTCGTACTTCAGTAGGGGCAACTCCTTATTTGTTGGTATATGGAACTGAAGCCGTAATACCTGCGAAAGTTGAAATCCCGTCCCTTCGGATTGTCGCTGAAGCCGAGATTGATGATGATGAGTGGGTCAAAACTCGTCTGGAGCAGTTGAACTTGATTGATGAAAAAAGATTGGCAGCTGTGTGTCATGGTTAGTTACATCAAAAGAGAATGGCAAGAGCATACAACAAAAGGGTGCGTCCCCGGAAGTTTGAAGTGGGTCAGCAAGTGCTGAAACGCATCCTTCCACATCTGGCCGAGGCAAAAGGCAAGTTCACCCCAAATTGGCAAGGGCCATTCATTGTAACCAGAGTGTTGTCCAATGGTGCTTTATATTTAACAGATATCGAAGGAAAATGCATCGACATGGCCATCAATTCTGACGCAGTTAAGAGATATTATGTATGATTTCTTTTAATTGTAATTGTTGTTTGTTTGCATTTGGCATGATATCGGAGAATGAAATGACGGAGGCAATTTGTTCTTCCATCCAAACACTTCAACCTTTGCTTCCCCTTTTGAGCCTTATTTATTCTTTCATACCCCTCTTTTGGAATCAGTAATGAAAATGAAAAAAGGGAGAAAAGAAAAATAATGATAATAAAGACAAAAGAAAAGTCACAAGAAAAACAAAGGAATTGGGAACTACGTTTGACCTGATTCCTCAAAAAGGATACGTAGGCGCCTCACGACTCGGTCATAGTGTAATAAGAATCAAAAATCCCCAAGCAAGAAAAACTGGGGCAGAAGTTGTGTTTATAATTTTGGGGGAGGAAAGTTGATTCCAAAGAGTTGTAATGTTTTACCCATCAAAATTATTTTAAATTTTTTAGCCATACACCAGAAACCCATATTGATGTCTAAAAGACCTCCCGATCAGTATCCGAGAAGTGCCAAGTCGGGCAAATAGAAGTCTGGAGTAACATTCTGGTCCCCAGCAGAATAGAAATGAAATGAGAGAATCTTATCAGTAACACCCCAATCCCCAGCTGAAAAGAAATAAAATGACAGAGTCTTATCGGTGAAAACCTTCGTAGGCACCATAAGGCGACGGAAGTTGAGAGAAATAAAATGATAGAGTCTTATTGGTGAAAACCTTCACAGGCACCATAGGGCGACGGAAGTTGAGAGAAACGAGAGAGTCTTATTAGTGAAAACCCCTCGAAGGGCACTATAAGGCGACAAGGAATTGAAAGTGGGCAAACGAGGTAAGGTTTATAGAAATGATCCGTCGAGACATCAAGTAGAACAAAGATGTTGATTTGGCAAAAGAGTTGGGTGGCGGGACCTTTTGAAATGCAAAGCAAGGTCATCAGAAAGATTGAGTGATATAAAAGACTGGGTTGATTAAACTGAAATGCACGACATGATCATTGAGATCGGTTATACCATTCAGATAAGTCCTTTTCCTTTTTCTCTTCAAACAATTCTTTAGGAAGATTTTTCTTTTTATCTTTTGAAGTCATCATCTTTCATTTCTTTTGGTTAAAGATTTTTATAGTAGTTTCTTTTTAAGAAGGATTTTCAAGGCCAACTACCAATCGCCAACATGGGACAAGGTAAATGGGGATAAGACAGGCCGAAGATAATGTGACAGGACAAGAAATACGTCATTATAAGACCAAATGATGGATTGCTCTAAGATGTCATAGAAAGTATGGAGTAAAAGTGGAAAAACAACGGTTGAGAAGTTGGCAAATAACAGAAGCATCAAGAAGGTTGAAAGTTATCGGCCAAGTTTCAAGATGGTCGAACAACGCAGATCATGGGAAAAAGAAAAGGGGAAAACCATCCCCAGCAGGAACGTCCCCCACATTTTAAACTAACAAATTTTCTTTGATTTGAAGCAGGGAAAGGAAATGTTATTGATGACGGGAAGACATGCCACAAGAAAGATTGTCAAACTGGGGCAGAAAATTTTCTCTCATTTCGAAAATTTTCTGGAAGTCTAAACACAAGTTTTGAGGGAAGCGGTATCCCCAGCAGTTTTCGGGAGAAGGCAAAACAAGTTTAAAGAAAGCAATTTCAGGAGGAAGATAACACAAGTCATAAGGGAAGTAGTTTCAAAGGAAGGAAAACACCAGCTTTAAGGGAAGTAATCCTTGAAGGAGGAGAATAACGTACTCTTGAAACACCGGTGTTATCCCCAGTAGTTTTCAGAGGAATGAAACACCAATTTTGAGGGAAGCAGTTCTGAAAGAAGATGATTCAAGTTAGAAGGAAAATGGTTCAAGAGGCAGGAAGGAACCATGGCGATAGAACGCATTTTAAGAAGTTGTTGAAATCAGGAGCCCGCCTGGAGAATGGAGGTGTTATATCTTTAAGTTGTAGTTGGAGTCAGGAGCCCGCCTGGAGAATGGAGGTATTATATCTTTAAGTCGTAGTTGAAGTCTGGAGCCCGCTTGGAGAATGGAGGTGTTATATTTTATTGAAGTCAGGAGCCCGCCTGGAGAATGGAGGTATTATATTTTAAGGAATAGTCGAAGTCAGGAGTCCGCCTGGAGAATGGAGGTGTTATATTTTTAAGAAGTTGTTGAAGTCAGGAGACCGCCTAGAGAATGGAGGTGTTATATTTTAAGGTTTATTGAAGTCAGGAGCCCGCCTGGAGACTAGAGGTATTATCTTGTTAAGTCATAGCAGAAGTCAGGAGCCCGCCCAGAGAGCGGAAGGTTGCAACAAAGATCCCCAACATAAATTAAAGTTCAGAAGTCGGAAGGAAGGCAACACTAGTCAGAAGAAGGCAGTTCAAGCTTCGAAGGAAAAATAATTCGAAGCTCACAAGATGGAAATAAGCAGTTCAAATTCGGCAATCAAGAGAGAATACGAGTCAATTCAGAAGCAAAGAAACATCAGAGGAAACACAAGACAACAAGGCAACAAGGCAACAACAGTCACATGACCAAGTTTGAGAATAAATCTTTGTAATTCATAGACCATAGCTTAGTATAACTTCTTTATTTTTATCCAGGTGTAACAAGGAGGTTGGTAAGTAGCGGCAGCGGCAGCAATAGCAGTAACAGTAAATCCACAGCCCCAGGGTAGTCCCAGCTACCAAAACTTCCCGAACTACATTGACTTGATTTCCTTTTAGCCAGAGATATGTAGGAAACCTTCGAAGCAGAGGTTCGGTCAAATCTTTAAAAAATGCTTCACACGGAGTAGCCGAACGGGCAAAAATCGCTCGTATCCGTTCACTTTATCTTTGCACGAAAACTCTTCGTGTTTCCGGACAAAGAGGGGCAGCTGTGAGCACGTGATTTTTTGCCCTACAAGAACTACTCCCATAAAATTTCAAAATAAAATAGTTGTGTGTTGATTGTGATTTATTTGTATTTGTCTATGCATGTTTATTCTATTTATACTACTGAAAAATACAAAAATATATGTGTTGCATTTGCATTTACAATTTAGGATTAATTAACCAGTGATTTATTTTACGAAAATGAAAATCATAAAAAATAATGTACTTTGCATATTTAGCATTTAATGTGGAATTGTGTGATTTTATTGTTAATTGGCATTTAATTATATGTGATAAATTTTATTAGAAGATAATTAGTATTTTTAATAAGTTAACTTGGTTTATAATTTTAGAAAATAATTTAGAAAGTAAAATGAATGAAAAGAACAAAAAACTAGGAAGGAAAATCGGATAGGGCTCAAATCAATAGCCCAATAGCATGTCCCAAACCCGGTCCAGGCAGCTCCTCTCACAGGATGGTGAAACGACGTAGTATAGGGACCAAACTACGTCGTTTCAATGGCAAAAATCTCAGCCATTCAACCAAGCCACATCTAACGGTCACAGATCAATACCCGTATCCAAGAACCGAACCCGACCCGTTTACCCCGAACCAAACCCGCCTCAGTACTTAACCAAAACGACCCCGTTTGACCCCCTAACCTAATCTGGACCGTCGATCTTCACTGATCCAACGGACCACATTAATCACCCCATTTCAATATACCAAACCCCAAATCAGAGACCCTAACCCTTTCATTCCATCTCTAAGCTTTAGAGACCAAACAGACCCTCCGCCTCTTACCACCGTGCTCCGCCCACCAGAAATCGCCTCACGGCGGTTTCGGTGGTCCAAACGACCCCATCTTTTCACCACTGATTCCCCTCGACCTCCCCATTCCGAATCCCTAACTCTTATCTCTCGAATCCCAGCCGTGTGCTTCGAATATTAGATCGAAAATCAAGCTGGAACCCTATCTCGTCCAATGGCCTCCAATTTCACACCACAGCTTCCCCAAGACTTCCTCGTTCCAGTCCCATACTCATTTCCCTTCGAATCAAGCCCAAGCATTTCGAATATTCATTCGAAGGTCCAAACCCTAGCGCCGTCACAAGATTCTCTGGTGGCGGCGCCACCTCCCAATCCATCCCTAACTAACACCCAGTAACCTCCTTGACTCCCTCACCCCAAATCCCATACTCATTTCCCTTCGAAACTGGTCGAATTTCAAATTAGAGTTAAATCTTGAATTTGACAAACCCTAAAAGAACCGAGCCAGGGGATCGATACAGTAGAAAACTGAGGTCGTAATCAACCTTAGTCGTGTGATCTCAGTCGAGAACACTCGATTAAGGTCCGTTTCGGCTTCAAACCTCAAGTCGAAGTTTCGATTGGAACGGATTGGATTTTAGCTTGTGGTTTCTGAGGTATTTCTCCTATTTTCCTTTTTGATTGTTGATTGTGTTTGCCTAATTTCATTGTTGTGATTGTCAATTACTTCTTCCCCATCTTTCGAACCTTTTTTCGGTCCAAATTTTCATCACTGTATTAATTGGATTTTCTAGTTAATTGGCTTTGTCTGAAATCGCTCGAACCCCTGTCTGTTTGTTTTCCCTCTGGATTAGTTTCTTCTTTACATTGTTGAGTATCTCGGTTTAGGCAAGTTCAGTGAGTGATTGTATAAAACTGTGATTGTTTGATATTACTGTTGGTTCAAATTGTCTTATTATGTTATGTTTGATTCTTTCCTCTCCGTTGCCAATCAGTTTTGTTGCATATGAATTTGTGATATTACAATATTTCATTCATTTTGCCTAAGTTTGATTTAGAATTGTGAATGCAGTCAGTTAATCCCATGTACATGTGCATCTTAGCAGCTTTGCATCAGTTTGCTATTTGATCTAATCTGAGTTCTAATTTCGAATTGTTAGGTAAATTGAATTAAATTGGTTATAGCTGCTGTAGTTTGCTGATTAATTAGGAATCAGTTTAGTTATCTGATTAAGGATTGGTTATAGCTGATGAGGTAAAAGGGATTGGGTAGGACAGTAATTTCAGGGACTTTAGGAGGGTATTTTGGGATTTAAAAGGTTTGAAAATGGTTTAAGTTGAATGGTCTGACAGTAGGGTACTAAAGTACCATTAAACTAATGAATTGTTTAGTAATAGTGGGGAACAAAACATAATAGCATGGGGAGACCTAATGGGGATTTAATTAAAGTATGCACTACCCATAACCATTGAATAAAATAAAGAAAAGACAAGGGTTAATGGGGGACAAAACAGACCCTAGTGGAGTTCTAGAGAATATCATGAGAAAAAATGCTTGATTAATGGGTCTAAGTGCTCCTTAGAGCTGTAAAAGGGGCTGAGGTTTTGGTATAAAGAGGGTCTGGACAGAGTTAAAGAGGGGGACTGGAATTGAGAGGAAGAGGTTAGAGTAAAAAACATATAGAAAAAAAAAAGACGATCAGTCCTCTTAGGTTCTGCATTTGGTTCTTCTTTAATCAGTGAAAACAACATTGAGAGAGAATGGGGTGAGAGTTCGGGTAAGGAATCAACTTTAAGAACTTAAACTCACACGCAGAGTGAGGGAAGACAATCTGAAAAGACAGAGTTAAAAGAGAGTAAGAGAGTTTAAGAGCTGGGGAGAGGGTAACAAGATACAGATACAACTACTGTTTCATGGCATTTTGAGTGAACTTTTAGTTTTCTTTTCAATTCTTGAAATACTTTGTCGAGTAGGTTGAGCCTAGAAAATGGATTACGCTTGATACTGTTGTGTGATTAGAGGGGTTTTGAGTTTGTTTGGGTACTTGCTGTGATTGTTGTTTCAAACTTCATTCCTACTGTGTTCAAGTGTGTTCTAGGCTGAACTGGTTGTGTTCGTGGCTGTTCGAACTCCAAATCTGCTGTTATACCTGCTGTTTGCTACTACTGACTACTCCTTCTTCATTGTTGTAAATCCTAGGTACACATTCTCGAGATCGATTTGAGGTAGCTTTTGAATTGGATTGCTGAAATAAAAGGCTCACCTATTAACCTCTTGAAGTGCGCGCGTTTAAGTTGTTGTACTAGAATAGATACTAGATGATTAGTAATTATTTAGGTTTACTTCTGATTTGTGTTGTATAATTGGACTGACCGAACCATTAATTTGTAATGAACCATACTGGAATGATGAATTATTAAGTGTGGGTATATTCATATTGAACCGTTAGCTGTGTATGTTTGTGTACTTAGAAATGCATATGAGTTTTTTAGTTAAGTACTAATTAAACTGAATAGTTCCTATTAGTTTTAGTTAATTTCTTGTGTTTCATAAATCTGTCTAAAAAATGTTTCAAGCTGTGATTAAGTAGGGCTGTGCTGAACTGCTTAGAACTGATTTGAATTCCAGTAGGGTGAGGTCTCAGCATGACAATTAGTTGTTTACCTTTTGAACATTCAGATTGCATAAGTGTCCTCTCGGACAATTTTGGGCATCAATTAGCAGAACATAAGCGTTAACCAGACAATTCAAAAATGGTTGTAGCATATTGATTAAATTCAATTTTGATTCTATCATCAATATTACATCTTGCTTCAATTCAACCTTTGATTCTGGGCTCAAAAGTGAGACCCAGACAACTTTGGTTCAGCTGCACAACTAAACTTGAATAATGTCTCTTGGGCCTTGTTTCCGCAACAATAAAGCCCAAACTGTCCAATTCTTCATGTTTTGAACAACTTGCTAAGCATGCTTCGACTTTACTTCGTAAGTTACTGGGCTTGAATTGATTTGAAAGTGAATCATAAGGATTTGGCCTTTTGTCAATGTTAATCAATTAGGACTTTTTTTATTAGAGACAAAAATAGAAAATCATAGTCACTTTAGGATTGCCTTTTAAATAATAAAATGAGACGAGCCTCGCCCAAATAAAAATGTAACTTTGCGGGGCCCTCAATAAATGGTTAAAATAAAACATTTAGAATTCGAGACGGGCTATTTAGTGAATTTTACGGCCTTCTCCAAAATAATAACGCGTTAGTCTCTTTAGACACGTATTTTAATAACATTACCTCTCTAAACTCGGGTGCACATTTATATGACCCAAATCCAAATCTCAACGGAGTCGAGATGTGTCAACAACCACGGGTGCATTGATGTGACGTGGTTCGAGACGCGTTTTTACGACGTTGCAATTCTCTATAATAAAAAGCGGTAAATAGTTAAAATTTGCACATAGGTTCAACATGTATTGAAATCAGATAAATAAGCCGAATATGATAGTTAAGCGACCGTGCTAGAACCACGGAACTCGGGAATGCCTAACACCTTCTCCCAGGTTAACAGAATTCCTTATCCAGATATCTGGTTCGCGGACTGTAATACAGAGTCAATCCTTTCCTCGATTCGGAATTCAACCGGTGACTTGGGACACCATAAATCTCCCAAGTGGCGACTCTGAATCTTTAAATAAAATCCCGTTTCGATTGTCCTTTAATTGGAAAAACTCCCCCCTCTGCGCCCCTGCGGGCATGGGTAAAAAGGAGGTGTGACAACGGGCAGGATTTGGTCAAGCAGTCCAAGCTGCTCTACCACCCTCGACCTGATAATATTGGTCGAGCTACCTGGATCCATAGGTACACATTTAATTTGAAATGTATTTACAAGAAAGAGATAGGTACACATTTAATTTTAAATGTGGATCCATAGGTACACATTTAATTTGAAATGTATTTACAAGAAAGAGATTACCTGTGCATCATTGTGAGGCTGAGACAAGGTCTCAATGTCCTCGTTACTGAATGTGAGAGCGTCCTCGATTATATAACCTCGAGCTCACTTTTCTCTGGTGATGGATATTTTTGTTGTTCTGATCATGGGTTCTTGTGGAGCATCGATGCCTCCTAATATCATGTGGATGACATGTTGTGGCTCATTTGTTTCATTCTTCTTGGTCGGCTCTCTTTCCTGGAACTGATCTTTGGCCTAGTCGCTGAGGAATTCTCCGAGGTGACCTTTGCTGAGTTGTCGAGCTACTTCTTTCCGGAGTTACCAGCAATCTTTGGTCCTGTGACTGTGCATGTTGTGAAATTCACACACTAAGTTGTGGTTTCTTTGCAAATGATCTGATTGTACAGGCCTTAGCCACATGGTGTCTCTGATTTTACTGATGGAAAATATGATGTCTGAAACGTTGATGTTGAAGCTATATTTTGACAAGCGGGGCACCTCCGTCGGCCCTGTGTGCCTATCGAATCCAGCTCTACTAACAAGTCCCCGAGGATTCTGGCCTCGATCCATCCTCCATTCATTGCGGGGTATGTTTCGCCTTGGGGTGTTTCTTCTATATTCAGTGTATGGTTAGTATCTCTCTTTATTTGGCTTTGACTCCTTTGCTAGAGGCTTGCTAGGATATACCGAGCCTGAGTGGGATCCTAGTTGGTCGTCTTCGACCCTGATCTTTGATTGGTATCGGTTCTGGACGTCTGACCAAGTCACGGCGGGATATTCGACTAAGTTCTGCTTCAGCTGCTTCGAAGCTACCGAGCTTCGCTTGTTCAAACCTTGAGTGAAGGCTTGCACTTCCCAGTCGTCGGAGACTGGTGTTAGTTCCATTCATTCCATTTGAAAGCGATATACGAACTCTTGTAACATTTCGTTTTCCCTTTGCTTGATTTTGATGACATCGGATTTCCTTATAGCTACTTTGATGGCACCAGCATGTGACCTTATGAAAGAATCTGCCAACATGGCAAATGAATCTATTAAGTTTGGGGCCAGGTTGTGATACCACATCATTGCCCCTTTTGAAAGCGTCTATCCAAACTTTTTCAGTAGGACGGACTCGATCTTGTCTTCCTTTAGGTCGTTGCCCTTCACTACACAGGTGTAAAAGGTGACGTGCTCATTGGGGTCCGAGGTTCCGTTGTACTTCGGAAGTTCAGGCATTTTGAACTTCTTTGGGATGGGTTTTGGGGTCACTTCCTATGGGAACAGCTTTTGTACAAACTTCTTCGAATCTACACCTTTCAGAATCGGGGGTGCACCCGGAATTTGATCGACCCTAGAATTATAGGTCTCTACCTTCTTATCGTTGGCTTCTATCTTCTACTCGCCCGACTTGATCCTCTTTGTGAGGTCCTCGAGCATCTTTATGGTGGCGGGGTCGGTTTCCGACCCGTTGTTGCTTGATCTTTATAGTAAATGCTCGGCTCGGAGAGCCATTTCCAGAGCTACCTGATGGGAGTCATTTGGTGGCTTTGGAGCTGAGCAATTGCCAGTTGTTGTGCTTGTAACATTTCGAAGATGACATGAAGTCTAACCCCTTGTTGTTCCTGAGCTGGGGTTTTTTGAGCTTCTTGTTGATCTTCCTGGTGTATTCTCCTATTGGTGTGGGAGATTATTTTGACGTGTTGAGCGTTGCACGAGCCCACGTCCATGGGAATTAGTTCTGGTGCATTCTCAGGGTTTCGTGGTGGTACACCAACACCTGGAACATCCACACCATTCTCTCCATGTTCCTCAATATTGTTGTTTTCATGTGTGTTTACCAAGTTAGACATTTTGACCTAAAATCCAAGATCTTGGACAAGTAAAAGTGTGAAAGGTAACTTGCATTATGTAGTAAACCAGCAAGAAAATAATCACTATTATTTTTAGCGCCACGGTGGGCGCCAAACTATTTACCTTGAAAATGGTAATTACAATTAGATTTGATTTTATGTTCTAAAAATATGTGATCTATTTTTATGCTAGTTGTTTAGGCAATAGATGATAAGTGAAAAACTCAAGATAATAGCTTGAAAACAATGTGATAATCAAACCGAATGGCTAATAATCAAAGCCTCGAGCTTGCGTATTCTGGGCCTCGAGGTCGAGTCGGATGCTTTGCCGAGGATAGCAGATGGAGGATTAATAGTTATGATAAATTCAACGGTGGCTCTTTATAGCTAATAAAAAGTAATAAATGAAGAACAATGAATAGAACACAATAAATGTAAGTAGTGGAATCAAGAGGATTTTAGTTAGAAAGTAGAGAGAGTGTTCTTGTATATTCAATATTGAGTATCAGCTCTCTTACAAAATGACAAGGATACCCTTTATATATGAGGGGGAATCCTAACATAGTATAAATACATTTATTACAAAGATATAGGGCTGGTACAACCATTTAATGCCATGATATGGGTTTGGACTAACCTAATAGATTTTGTCAGCTCTAGTCACGTTCTTTGGGAACTTCCCATCTGTCCATCATAGCCTTTACTTTGTACTATATCGGGGTAGATCGTTGCTTACACCACCTTGAAGTTGATCACTGAGAACCCTCGGGGTTAATCACTAGGAACCCTCGAGACGCCTTGATGATCATAAAATTAGACCGCTGATTTTTACCGTATACAATGGATATTGTTGAGTTAGTGGGGCTGCTTTTACTACGTTCTAACTTAGGGGTGCAGCTTATCAATGGTGGCGGGCATATGAGTTGGGTAGCCCGACCGAGTCAGTTTCACTTACATGGGTTCAGTTTTCAGAGATGTTCCTGAGAGAATTTGTACTTCAATCCCTTCGGGATATATGGCGTGCGGAGTTTGAGCAGCTGCGCTAGGGTACTATGTCAGTATCAGAATACGCCGTCAGATTTAGTGATTTGGCCAGACATGCACCAACCTTGGTTTCTACTGTTCGGGAGAGGGTCCACGTGGTTTATTGAGGGAATCCATCCCATCATCGGGACTAGCATGGCCCGGGAGTTAGAGATAGATATTTCGTATCAGTAGACCGTGAATATTGCTAGGAGGGTGGAGGGCATGCTGGCTCTAGAGAGAGGGCAAACGAGATCAGGAGAGAGAGTTTGAGGAGGCGATAAGGCCCCGTAGACCGAGGAGTTCTGTTGGTCCTTATTTTGGAGGCAGGGTGCGTCATGGTAGAGGTTTTGTGGGTCAGCCAGTTTAGTTTGCACTTCAGGCTTCACATAGTGATTCAGGTGTTCATGGGTCTCGGAGTACCCGTACCGCACAGTTCCCACAGCCATGTCAGCATCGAGGTTGCTTCGAGTGTGGAGATATTAGCCATTTGGTGAGATATTATCCCAAACTTCAGGCCGAAGTGCCATAACAAGGTAATCAAGCGAGTAAAGGGCACCCAAGATGGGAAAGCCCAGCCCGTTGATGTGTCTTACATAGTAGGCTTGAGGCCGTTGCACCAGATGATGTCATTCAAGTATGCTTTTGGTTTGTCATAAAGGAGCACCATCTGTAGTTCATTACAGTTCTGCTTATTGGGGTGAGTTCCCCTATCTGTTGCTCCACTTATGGGTGTGTTTCATAATTAGCACTATGTTTATGTGATTACCCTGTTGGGAGGTTCTATGAGTGATAGACGTGCCTATCGTCTATTTCTAGGCCTTGTTGAGATCTATGAGGCTAGTATAAAATTCATGTTGTCCTTTTTGGTAAGCTTGATGTGATTTAAGAGTATTTTTGGCTACAAGCCATGATTTTTATGCACCGTCAGTGTGGGAGCCAACACTTGTTGTAAATTGTGACGGAATTGATCTACTGAGAGTTTCCAGATAGTTTGATGTGTACCTACTTGTGATTCAGAGTTGAAGGTGGAACCCTGGTGATTTTATGTGTTTTGATCTGTTGAGACTGGGCTATGAACCATGGTGGAAGTTATTTTAGTATGAGATCCTTGTGATTTGTTTATATGCTTTAATTATTTCTTGTTATTTTGCTTTGTAGGTTAGTACTGATAGAAAATTTTGCCTGTCGGGCTTGTTGATGTTCCTTCTGTGTTTCTCTTTACATATCCAGTCATTTTTGTTTTGTACTCTTAAATTTTAGTTTTGCGGGGTGTGTGCTCAATGGTGTTAGTTGTGGCTTGTTGGTTCGGGTGTTAGTTATAAGGTTTTCGTGGTTCTTGTATCATCGTCGATGTTATGGAGGTTTGAAACAGGTTCCTATTGAATATGAAGCTTATGGCCGATATCGGATTTGATTTCGGGAGGATATTGTGATCAGAAATGTTCTGGTGGGTCTATATGTGATGTGTCATGTTGTAAGGTTGTACTATATGGGCATTGGCATGAATTGATGCAGCTGGTTGAGATTGATACCGGGTATGGAATTAGAATAGGGTCTTTCAGAAATGGATGGAAGGTGAGAATTCTGGCTCTAAGGCTTATTGGTATTGCTAGAAGGGCTAGTTTCAGTTGAGATGGTGTCGTCAGGTTTATGTGGATTGGGGTGATGTGGGATCACCATGGGTGTTTGTTGGAAGTGTGCACTCAGTGGCTTAAGGACTTCGAGGTGAATCTTGGCACGTTCGAGGAAGAACGTTGGTTTTAAGAGGGGGAGGATGTAACAATCCGACTGGTCGTTTTGAGAATTTAAGCTCCGTTCAGTGGCTCTTAAGAAGCTTTGTATTACGTTTATCTACTTGTGTGCATGGTTTAATTTAGTTACCGGATGATTCAGAGTCAAATTGGAACAAGGAATCTAGTTTTGGATGCTTAAGCAGTGAGAATTTGACCGGAATTGAACTTTTGAGTAAACGGCTCCGGAATGGGTTTCGAATGATTTCAACAGCTTTGTATTGTGATTTGGGTCTTAGGCGTGCGTCTGGATTCGGATTTGGAGGTCTGTAGTGTAAATTAAGACGTTTAGGTGAAAGTTGGAAAAGTTGAAGTTTAGAAAATTGAGAAGTTTGATCCATAGTTGACTTTTGTGATATCGGGGTTGGAATGTGATTCCGAGAGTTAGAGCAGCTCTGTTATGTCATTTTGGACTTCTCTGTAAATTTGGAGCAGCTTCTGTGTGTGTCTGATCGCATCTGCGATCTTTGAGGCTGGGAAGCTAGCTCGCTTCTGCGAGTGCTGGAACGCATGTGTGTAACCGCTTCTGCGGTTGATACATCGCATCTGTGAAGGAGCCCTGCTTATGTGCTCCTGTCATCGCTTCTGCGGCGCTGCTGATGCGTCTAATTGTCCACAGATGCGGAAGTCCTGGCAAAATTATATAAATCGAGGGTTGGAAATTTTCTTCATAATTTGAGTTTTAAACTTCGGATTTGGGAGCTTCTTTAGGGATTTTAAGAAAATCGATTGGGTAAGTGTTCTTCACCTAGAATCTAACATATCCCATGAATTTATCTTCATTTTTGTCTTTTAATTTGTGTTTTGGGTTGAGGGAAATGTTGGTTTTTGAAGAAAATTCCTAAAATGAAAAATCATGATTTGAGGGACCAAATGGTTGTCGGAATTTGATAATTTTTGTATGGTTGAACTCATATTGGGATGGGTATTCAGATTTTGTAAAAAAATTCGGGTTCCGAGGTGCGGGCCCAGGAGTTGACTTTTGGGCCGATTTTTGTATTTTGTTAAAAGTTGAGATTTTATGATTCGGAATAGTTTCTTATGTATTTTGTTTGTGCTTTGTAGTTAATTTGGTTAGATTTGAGCCGTCCGGAGGTCTTTTCACCTGAGAAGTGCATTTTTGATTATCGGTCTGTCGTCTTTGAGGTAATTATCTTGTCTAACCTTGTGTGGGGGACTTCCCCTTAGGATTTGAGTCTTCTATGTTGATTTTAATTCGTGTACGTGAGGTGACGAGTGGGTACTCGAACTTATTTGTGGGGAATTGGCCATTTAGGGTTCTTAGGTTCTTATATTCACTATGTACGGAGTTATTCTTGATATGACTGAGTTCCTGCTTATTAGTTTGGTCTCTACATGCTTAATTGGAATTAATTGCTTCATGATTCATTCGTATTGACTAATTTTCATCCTATTTGATTTTACTGAAGAATTCAGCTCTCTTATTGTCATGCTACCTTTTCATAATTGCCTGTGTTATTGATATTAATTATCAACCTTCTTATAATCGCCTAGTCTTAAGTGAAGCTAAGATCACCTTTCCTTAATTGAATTGTCGAATATTCCCGTAACTTCCCAACCTTAAAAGGAGTTTAGATAACCTATATCTTTGTTGACTTGCCTTTATTTGGGACTACTAGACTCGTGTTGATTTCCTTGTTATTGACTTGTATATTGTGGGATCGATACTACATGTTAGTTTTCCCTTTCGTTGAACTGTTCCCTTTATGCCTTTCATTTCCTTATTGTGGTTACTCTTGTGAATTGGTTATATTTTTTCCCTATGATTTGAAGTTTTGGAGTGGATTCACTCGTTGTATTTTGTATTACTGTCATTGTTGTTGTTGTGCTGGTTGTGTTGGTGCACGAGGTCTCTGTCATGCAGTTGTTGTTGTGGGGTTGCATGAGGTTTCTGATGTGCTATTATTACTATTGATATATTGCACATGTGGCGTGACAAGGCGGGATATGTATATATTCTTATATGTGGGTTGGACATGTGGTGAGACCTGGGATTATGATGCACGTGTGGTGAAACAAGGCGGGCACTTATTATGTTATTATTTGCACATGTGGCATAACAAGGTGGGCTATGTGAAGGATTGATTGCGATGGTTTGTGATGGCCTGGGGGCATTGTTGTTGTTTGATATTATATTGTGGTACGCTTACCTGTATGAATTTTATCTCGTGGAAGTTGTGCGAAAACATCTTACATGTTGTATGTTCTTTTCCTTATGCTTATTAGTTGGTAGGAACTATGTTAGAGCACTTGTACAAGCAAATACGTAGTTGAACACTCCCATTGGATATTAAGTTCTGCTGATATTGCTGAGTATAGATGTACGCCCTCGTTTACTTGTCATATATGTGAGAGTAGCTCTAGTTAGCAAGTGAGTTATCAGCGTGACCATGAGGTGTGATGGGGGCACAAGATGCCAAGTGTCAGGGTTCAAATATTGGGACCCGTGAGCTGTAACATTGTCCGAGGTTCGGTACTTTGTGGAGTTTGTTGGCTAAGACCTGATGTGAACACTGTCATAGGTCCTGAGTTATTGCTTACCTTTACTGCATTTGTTATTAAGAATTTGGGTTTGTGATTTCGCTCGCTCTTCTATGTCATTATTATGGTATTTCCGTTGTTACTTGTTGTTTTCTTCCCTTAGTGTGATTTTTTGTATTGTTAGCCATATCGTGTAGTCTTTATATATACATCATGTTCTGTTGTTCCTATGCTTATTTTGTATAGTTTATTAGATCGGTAGGTGTCTTGACTGTTCCTCGTCACTACTCACCCGAGGTTAGTCTTGATACTTACTGGGCACTACCGTGATGTGCTCATGCCACTCTTCTGCACATTTTTGTTGTGCAGATCCCAGGTATTGATCGTTAGTAGTTGTGCAGATCATTGCTGAGGAGACTCAAGGTAAACCTGTTGATGCGTTCGCAGTCTTCGGAGTCACCTTCTTACTTGTATTCAACTGTTTTCACTCTTTTCCAAATAGTTTATATAGAAGTGGTAGTTAACTCTGTAAAGCTTATGACTTGTACTACCAGGTTTTGGGAATATGTTCACTGTATAAAGGATTCATTCCAGAAGAATTTTATGATGTTATTTATTATTGTTGTTCTTCCGTAAATATTAGGCTTACCTAGTCCTTAAGACTAGGTGCCGTCACGAAACCCAACGGAGGGGAAATTGGGTTGTGACAATAGGTATGGACGTCATCATATCAATCCATAAGACTCTACTAGACACTTGCTCATGACTTGTAGAACCTATGAACCTAGAGTTCCGATACCAACTTGTCACGACTCAAAACCCAACTAGTCGTAGTGGGACCTAACCCAACCCGCTAGGTAAGACAATTAGCAATTATCTAATTTTAATGAGATTTAATAGGATAATTAATTAAAAGAAAATATCTGAATCTTACATATTTCCCAAGGACTGTAGTACAAAGCATGAGCTTCTAAGATTAGAATTTACAAAGCCGGTATGAAATAAATACAT
Source organism: Nicotiana sylvestris (assembly GCF_000393655.2). NCBI lineage: Eukaryota > Viridiplantae > Streptophyta > Magnoliopsida > Solanales > Solanaceae > Nicotiana > Nicotiana sylvestris. The sequence continues at coordinate 34,831,762 of NC_091068.1, forward strand.
TATCTGTTCGAAATATATATATAAACAGACTTTTCTAAATTTAAGGCTACTATGAACAAGAGGCAGCTACAATCGGAACGCAGGTACGTCTTCAATTCCAGCTCTCGTCGATCACAGCAACATCAGCAGCTATCATCTGCATGCAAGGTGCGAAAGTGTATTATGAGTACAACCGACCCGATGTACTCAATAAGTAACAAACCTAACTTTAGATTGAAAGTAGTGATGATCTGGAACAAAGGTCGGGTCCAACACCAATAGCCAATAACATAATGAAAATAATAAAAGAGGTAACCTAGGGATAAAATGCTCAGCCCATTCACAATTCCAGAAAATAGATCTGTTTTCCAAGTAAATAAGTCAAAACCCAAATCTTTTATCGAAATCACCAAACAAAAAATATGAGAACGTTTGAAAACTGTGATTTCTCCCAAAAATCCTTTCAACAATAAGTAAGATGTTTCTTTTTTCTAGATAGCAAGAGTAAAATACATATCAATGTCAGTATGTCAATATGTATAAGAAGTCATGAATGATGTGATACCGTACAGCATGAGGAAAATGCATCTTTATGCATGTACGTTATGTGTGCATGTCAATGCAATGTATCTTAGAGATGAACTCATGTACTTTCACTCTTAGAGTACTCAATCACTCTGTCTCACACTTTCCACTCATCATGATCAATCACTCGACATGCTCAGTCACTCAGTGTTGTATATGGCCAATCCAGCCCACGGAAGATCCATCCCAAATATATACATAGCAACTGACAGTCAGTCACTCAGTACTGTAAAAGGCCAATCCGGCCCATGGGGAAGTTCCATCCCCAAGTATAAATGATTCTCATAAGATCCTTGTCTAGGGAAGATCCATCACTCAAATATAAATCTACCGCGCTCATTGGGGGTATGTGCAAACTTCGGATGGGATCCTTCAGCCCAATCGCTAGGAAGCCAGATCCAGGCATAAATTAATATAACATGTTGCGGTGTGTAGCCCAATCTGACAATATCACTCACACTCAGGCCCTCGGCCTCACTCAGCCATCAATTTCTCCAGTTTCTCGGGCTCACAATGCCATGAAACTAGCTCAAAATGATGATATGATGTGTCAATAAATAGCAACAGAGACTAAGATATGATATGAAATGAATGAACATGACTGAGTATGAAATTGCAACTTAAACATATAATTCAACAGCAATATGACATCAGTGGGTCCCAACAAAATAAGTAAGTAGCCTACACGTGGTTTCTAACATGGATCACAGCTCAATAGCTCTAGTACGTAAAGATTTCATGGTTACAGATAAGACTAGGTAATTATACAGTACCACAGAAATGACGGAGTCATAATTCACACAATGCACGCCCACATGCCCGTCACCTAGCATGTGTGTCACCTCCATACCAAACACATAACATGTAATTCGGGGTTTCATATCCTTAACACCAATTTTAGAAGTGTTACTTACCTCGAACAAGCCAAATCCAATCCCGAGCAAGCCCAACGATGCTCCACAATGCCATCCCGCGCGTACCGACCTCCGAACGGCTCGAAACTAGCCAAACTCAACTCAAATACATCAAATAAAGCCTAAGGAAACAATTCCAAATGATAAGGGGCAAATTCTTAATCAAAAGTCCAAAATTGGCCAAAATTCAAAACCTGGGACTGTGCCTCAAAACCCAACAAAACTCACAAAATCGAACAATCCATTCAATTACGAGTCCAACCATACTAATTTCACTTAAATCCGACTTCGAATCAATGTTCAAAACTCAAGAACTCGCTCTATGAAACTTTAGTCAAAACCCCCAATTTCTCTCTTGAAATCCTCAATCAAATACCAAAAATGAAGATAGATTCATGAAATATAATAAAAAATGAGTGGAGAACTAGAGAACACTTACCCCAATCTATATGGTGAAAATCGCTTCAAAAATTATTTTACTTCGAGCTCCATAGCTCCAAATATGCAAAAATGTTAGAACCCTTCAAAATAGAGTACTTTATGCATTGTTCCAGGGTTACCCTTCATGATTGTGGTCACAAACCTCGCGATCACAATTATAAAATTTTACAGGATAATTTTTGCTGTCACGGCCCAAACCAATGGGCCGCGACGGGCATTCGGTGCATTACTCAATTGAGTACCAACGTACCGTATCTTTAATATCATACTATCATAGGTAAATGGACTAGAAAGGTTGTCATGAGATAAGTAGAATAAAGCATGAGGGTATACTCGATATACCGACTTATACATATGACGTACGGACCTATAAGGTGGGCATGATCCTTTATATACTCCAAACATAGGCCGACAAGGCCATACAAGTATTTGTATACATGACATCTTTCTACAAGCCTATAAGAGTAGATAAATATTATAAAGGTTGGTACAGGGCCCCTCATACTGTTTAACCCAAAAAAATAGTTTTCAAGGTCAAAGCAATAATTTTATATGACGGTCCACAAGCAACCGATTCAATCCGAAAGATATAAATTTTCGTTAATGCAATGTTATAGAGAAGTGGAAAATAAATTAAATGACAGATAGTATAATAAAAATAAAGCAGAGGAGAAAAAATTCTTATTGAATAATCCTTGATAGGATAATGAGCTGAATAGAGCTTGAATGGCCAAATTATGGCTAACTTAGGAGCAATATGTTATAAATTACAACGTATAGAATTGTAGAGAAGAAAATTAGATTCCCCTGATGGTGGTAAAAGTATATCTATTTATAGGTCTAAATCTAAGTAACTATTCTCCTTGAATTATAGGTCTATTATGAGCATTTACTCAATCCATCTGTTACTTTTGGAAGACTTGTATCAGCTGTGTAAATGCTGGAATTCTGTAACTGATGAGTTAATTCCGTAATTGATGAGTTAAGTTCATAATTGATAAGTTAATTGCATAACTGATGAGTCAACCCCATGCATGTTCAGTCAATCTCGTACCTGTTGAGTCAATCTCGTACCTGTTGAGTCAATCTCGTGCATGTTGAGTCAATCTTGTAATTGATTGCCTTGTTTTGACCGTTACAATCATTTATTGCATTTATTGTATGTTACATAGTTGATTTGTAACTGATGGTGTAATGATGGTAAATCCCATATAATCCGGAATTAATTGATTCCTTCCTTATTTGTAATTATGAGATATTCTTCCGCACCTGATCCGGGCTATTTTATGATGATCAGTTCTGAGCCTAACAGGCATGGTACGAGTATGTTTGGTTCCGGGAGTGTTTCACATATCATCTTTACATGTCATTCTTCACTTTTCTCCAAACTTTGCTAACACGTGTTACCATTTAATAGACCCACGTGGTGAGTCTATTTTTCACTAATACTGATAGTCCTCCCACTTTTCGATTACTCACTGTGATGTGATCGGGAAGTAGAAGATTTTATCTTTTCCACCCTTGCCTCTGCCTCATTAAAAACCTTGCCGAAAAACCCTATAGAGGGAAAAAGCAGACGAAGGAAAAATAGAGTGCAGAACTTAAAGATTCAGATGACAACTCCACCACTTATGTTCCTTTCATCAATAATCGGTTGGTTTACCCCTATCTTGTTCGGGGTTTAAATACAAATGTTTGCAAAGTCTATATATAAATTTCGGCTTTATTTTCTGCCTATTTTAATGTTTGGGTTTTTGTTTCACCCTTTGTTATTTAACTTTGCATTAAAAATTCTTCAATATTTCGTGATTCTGACAGACACGAAATTATAAAAGAGGTCCCTTTTATAAATGACGCTGATGAAGATGACGTCCCATCTTCATATTGGTGTATATATATATATGAAAGAAGTATAAAGAAGAAATAATTTTAGGAAGTTTTATTCTTTGAACTTTCAAACTTTGTACATCATTCTTTGTTTATGTAATACAACATTTACAACTCTTTCACAATTGTTTTATTTATAACAGGTTCAAAAATTTTGGGTTTATAATCCCGTGACTAAAAACTCAAATATTTTTGAGGGGCGGCTTTTTTGGCTCTTAGGCTGATTCACGCTTGAATTTGGACTTTTTGCCTTCTTGAATACCTGACACTTTTTGTCTTCTTGCCTTTTTCCTCTTCATATGTATATAGTTCCCCCCAGTGTTAGAGCTTTGAAGTATGAAATCTCGAGCACCGGATCGTTTCTTCCTTTGGTCCATTCCCTGAAAAGGAAAATATAGACGAGACTCGGAAGTATATATTTAGATGATGACTGCTTAACCCCTTTTTTTACATCAGAAGGTTTTAAACCTAGACCGGGAATAATATAGTGTTCCTCGTGTCTTTCGGGTCTAATATCATCATTTGGCATTTTAGGGAATTTATCCGAGTACTATTTTATCTTGGCACTTTAGAAAATTATTTGAGTGCTCATACTTAGTCTTTTAGACTTAAAATATATATTTGGATGCATCGTTACTTGTGCGATGTCTAAAGTTGAACCTTTGGGTGTCTAACTTTTAAATAAATGAGGGCCATTTTATATATTTTAAATTTTATGAAGAGGACGTCTCCTTTTCATTCAGGCGTAAACTTTTAGTCTAAGGGGGTGTCACACCTCCTTTTTTTACTACACCCCCGGAAGGGTAGTATATAAGGGAGTTTTTTCAATTAAAGGAAAGTTGAATCGGGATTATTTATTAAAGATTCAGAGTTTCCACTTGGGAGATTTATTGTGTCCCAAGTCACCGGTTGAATCCCGAATTGAGGAAAAGATTGACTCTGTTTAACAGTCCGCGAACCAGAAATTCGGGTAAGAAATTTTGTAAACCTGGGAGAAAGTGTTAGGCATTCCTGAGTTCCGTGGTTCTAGCACGGTCGCTCAACTGTTATATTCAGCTTAATTATCTGATTTTAAACAATTGTGCACCTATGCAAATTTTAACTTTTTAACCGCTTTTATTCATTTTTTAGAGAAAATTGCAACGTCATTAAAACACGTCTCAAACCACGTCACATAAATGCACCCACGGTCTTTGACATATTTTAACATCATTGTGATTTGGATTTAGGTCACATAAATGCGCACCCGAATTTCGGAAAGTAATATTATTAAACTAACGCTCCTAAAGCAATTTCGCGTTTGCAACTTTGCGAGGGCCATGAAAATTTGCAAAATGGCACGCCTCGATTTCTAAGGATAAACAAAATTAATTAAGTGAGGGCCGTGCATTTTAAGATTTTATTTGGCACGACGCACCTCACTCCCAATTTTAAGGGAATAGATGATTATGGAAAAACCTAAAGGACTTCAAATTACCCTTGTGCTTAAGAGTTCAAACTTAACTCATTAAACGGTGGACTCACAATAAAACAAGATAGGGTGTACTTAAAAACTTGGGCCTAGCGTGAGGCCCAATAGCCTACAAAGTGCAAAACTGCCTAAAAACGTCAATCTCACAACAGTCCACACCGGGCCCAAAAAGAGAGCCCAAGCTTGAGAATGGACCAGCTTCAGCAAACTGGAGACTCAAGATCGAGTCTTCACATGGCACAAAACATCAAGGCATTCTAATTCATAGTTGCAAAATATATTGTTGCATGAAAATTGAAACAAATACTAATCGTCTTTTACACAAATACCAAAGCATATTTAACGTCAATTGATCTCTAATCATACAATGATCCCTTTTGTTATCTATTATTCATTACCATTGTCAATTCTAACCAACATCATGCCTATCCTAAAAATGATAGGCAAATGGAGAACATTTACTGATCTATACTCCAAAAGAGAGGTTATCTTTCAGCCTTTATTGGTAAAGCTCACAATCAAGAAATCAACACCAAATGAACCACTAACTTCAGCTGAACTAACATAGATGTAACACATATAACTTGACTGAAAATATTTCGATACTAACTCATGTAAACCAAAGGAGCTAAACTCATAATTTATCCACTAGTTCCAACCAGATTCAACAGGTAAAGACAGAAATGAGCGAAAGGACAAAGAAATCCAAATTGACAACAGAATTTGATAAAAACATAAGAGGACAATACTTAATAAACTAACATGTTCTACATTTTGATTTCATTCTATTCATTGATAAGTATACTAAGCGGAATATTTCTAAAGCTAAGTATTACATGTTGTGCATGAAGTTAAAAGAAGGATAAATGAAGCTCAATAACAAATAGCATCAGATTTCATCACATTCCAGATCCAAACATCAAATTGCACTCATGTGATATCCATAGTGCCGAAAATACCTGGAAATGAAAGGGGAAACAAGAGAAGTGCAGAAATTAGTAGGCAATAAGCAGCAGGACAGCAATGAAACAACGTTGAAATCAGCGAAAAACCCAAGAATTCGAAATGAAACAGCAACTAGACAGTACTCCGCACAAAACAAGCTCAAACTCAGCTTTCAAAATCCCAAAATCAAACCATCTTCAACCCAGGTGCAGAATTAGAGGTTTTCAAGAGATTCTAACTAATGAAGAGGATCAGAAATTTCAAACTAATTAGAATTTTGAACAATTTTTCACAAAAAATCTAGAGAAATCAGTGTGCTTCCACAGTTTTCAGTTGTTTCAGTTTTGTAGAATTTTTATCTCTCCATTTCTGCCTTCTCAAGCAAGAAAAGGTGACTTTATAGGCAAGCAAATAGGGCCACCTTTCAGATTTTAGTTCTACCCTTTAAGCCCTTTTCAAATTTGCTTTTAGCTTAGAGATCCCTAAAATTTTGGCTTGTTAACCAAGCTAACTTACTAACAATCTGAAATTCAAATTAAAACCCCTGCTAGAAGCTTCCTATTTTTGTTATCAGAAAGATTCCCTCAACCAAATACCCAAACTATCCCTCATGCCCCTGTTATTTACCTTGATAACCAAACAAACTTGGGCTCAAAACAACCGGGCATCTTGAATTGGGTCATAAATGACTCAAAAAGCCCAAGGCTGGTTCCAAATCAGTCCAAATGAACATTTAGAAATTCGAGCTCTGACCCAAAACCCCCAACAAAACTAAGTGACAGTAACACGAATAAACAATTTGACTCTGTACTAACTATTACCTTGACAATTATGAATTAAAAGGAGACAAGATCAATAATAACAAAGTTGACACAGCAAAATCAACCCTAAGCAGGTTTGGAATAATTAAACCGAGGTACTAACAAAGTCGTGCTTAATGGATCAAAAACAATTAAAGAAACCAATTTGGAAAAATAAAACTTAACGAAGAGCACAAGAACATGACCAACTCTCAGACACCACAATTAACCGAGTTTCAATTGAATCGACCAGAAAGAGGAGGAGAGATGAACCAAGAAACGAAGGAAGGACTCACCGACTAAAACTCGAACCTGGGGCTTGGCACTCTTAAATGAAGTCAAGTATTTGTTCTTTATCAAAGAACAACTCTGCATGCACGGGCTTGGATTTGGCTTCAATGCTCGGGCTTTAGATTCAACATTCGACGAGCTTGAAGGTGATTCGAGAGTCCAGAGTTTGAGATTGGGAAAGAGAGGACTACGAGGATTCTGGGGTGTTAATTTGGGGTGATTTGGTAAAAGTTAGTTTTTTGGCCTAGTCTTCGATTTAAGATTCGAGACGAACCAGTGGGATTTGAAGTATATGGGTTAGGGATTTAGGAAGAGGAGATGAAGGAGGTCTTGGGGTGTAAAAATGGAGGTGATTGGAATGATCGCCGCCGCTGGCGGCGTCTCTACGGTTAGAGGTTGAAGACGATGAGGATAGAGAGAGGGGGGGTTCTGAATGGGGTAGGGCTGTTTTCAGACAGCTTTATAGTCTGGGGGGCAGTTCTCGACCGTCTGATCAAGGAACATCGACGGCCATGATCAAGCTTAGCTAAACGGTGTCGTTTTGATCATGGTGGAGATTGGACCGGGTAGGGAACGAGTTTGGGCTAGAATTGGGGCGATGGGTAACGTTTTGGGCTTCGAATTAATGGCCCAGATCTAATTCTTTTCTTATTTATTCCCTTTTCCTTTTCAATTCAATTTTTCAAAATTCTTTTAAATTAGAACTTAAAAATAAAACCTAAATTAATCCCTAATCAAATAATCCTTATCAAATTAAATTAACTAACTCTAAATAATTATCACAACTATTTAATTCCCAAATTAAAGCAAGCGATGAAATTCAAATGCGAAAAAATAAACTATTTTTGTGATTTTCCTTTTTATAAAATAACTTAATTAATTAATTAATCCTAAAATGTCAAATTAAATCCTAAATGCAAATGTACGTATTTTTGTATTTTTCATTAGTTAAATAAAATAGACATGCACAGACAAATGCAAACATTTAACATAAAATACCACGAAAATCCATAAAATTGCAAATAATGAAAAACAATTATTTTGTTTTGAAATTATGGGAGCAATTCATATAGGGCAAAAATCACGTGCTCACAGCTGCCCCTCTTTGTTCGGAAACACGAAGAGTTTTCATGCAAAGATACAGTGAGCGGATACGAGCGATTTTTGCCCGTTTGAACACTCTGTGGGAAGCATTTTTGAAAGATTTGACCGCACTCTACTTCCGAGGTTGCCTACATATCCTTAGCTATAAAGGAATCAGGTCAGTGTAGTTCGGGAACGTTTGGTAGCTAGGACTACCATAAAGCTGTGATTTCATTGTTGTTGTTGCTGCTGCTACTGCTTACTAAATCCCCTTATTACACCATGATAAAATAAAAAAGAAGCTAGACTAGTCTATGATCTATGCATTACAAAATCCTATCTATATCTTCAAACTTGCTCTTGTGGTTCCTGTTGCCTTGTTGACTTGTATTCTCCCGATGGAATCCCCTTATTGCCGCCTTGAATTTGTAGTCTGAGATATTTTCCCTTTCTCCAGGTGTACGCCTGGTTGCTGAACTTGAAATGTATTCCCTTATTCTCCAGGTGGACGCCTAATTGCTGAAACTTGAATATATTCCCTTGTTCTCTATGTGGGCGCCTGATTACTGAATTTGAGAAATGTATTCCCTTATTCTTCAGGTGAGCGCCTGATTGTTGAACTTGAGAAATGTATTCCCTTGTTCTCCAGGTGGGCGCCTGATTACTGAACTTGAAAAATATATTCCCTTATTCTCCAGGTGGGCGCCTGATTGCTGAAACTTTGAAATGTATTCCCTTGTTCTTCAGGTGGGTGCCTGATTGCTGAACTTGAGAATGTATTCCCTTGTTCTCCAGGTGGGCGCCTGATTGCTAAACTTGAGAAATGTATTCCCTTGTTCTCCAGGTGGGCGCCTGATTACTGAACTTGAAAAATGTATTCCCTTGTTCTCTAGGTGGGCGCCTGATTACCAAAACCTGAAACGTATTCCCTTGTTCTCCAGGTGGGCGCCTGATTGCTGAACTTGAGAAATGTATTCCCTTGTTCTCCAGGTGGGAGCCTTATTACTGAACTTGAAAAATATATTCCCTTGTTCTTCAGGTGGGCGCCTGATTACTGAACTTGAAAAATGTATTCCCTTATTCTCCAAGTGGGCGCCTGATTGCTAAAACTTTGAAATGTATTCCCTTGTTCTTCAGGTGGGCTCCTGATTGCTGAACTTGAGAAATGTATTCCCTTGTTCTTCAGGTGGGCGCCTGATTGTTGAACTTGAGAAATGTATTCCTTTGTTCTCCAGGTGGGCGCCTGATTACTGAACTCAAAAAATGTATTCCCTTGTTCTCCAGGTGGGCGCCTGATTACCAAAACTTGAAACGTATTCCCTTGTTCTCCAGGTGGGCGCCTGATTTCCACAAAATAGATAAAAACAAAGAAAACTTCTGCCCCAGTTTGGTGCTGGGCGCATCTGTGTGTGTTAATTGAATCATGTTGCCAAATATCTCTATGAATTTGAAAGCTAAATCCCATTATCCACGAGGGTCCTGAAAACTTAAAATTAAGTGATGGTTTTAAAATCTAAATTATATCTTTTAAAGGTGTGACTTCCGTTGAATCTTGTTATTTGAGAAGGTCTTAAAACTACATCCCATTATCCAGGAGGGTCCTGAAAATCAAACATCAAGTCTTATCTTAAGAGTGACAACTTTTACGGTTGAATTATACTACCCTACGATAAAACTTACGCTAAATGTTGTTATCTAATTGAAATCTTAAAACTAAGTCTCATTATTTAGGAGGGTCCTGAAAACTCCTAATTGAGTCCTATCTTGAACATGCACACTTCTAAGGCAACTTATATTCCTTTGGGATACATTTATGCTAGATTATGCTATTTCTGAATTTTACACTAGGTACCATTTTCCAGGAGGGTCCTGAAGACTTTAAATTAAACCTCATTATCCAGGCGGGACCTGAAAATCAAAAGTCAAACCTGTCTGGTGCTTGCCTTTCCCCTGCGGAGGATTTCTCCGAAACAACCAAAATTTTCTGCCCCTGTTTCAATCAAAGAGAAATCTTGTCAATTTAAATGTGGTGGTTAGTTGATGGCATTCTTTGCTGAAGGTCTCTCTGCTGCCGTGCTTTGTTTTGATTGGCTCCCTCTGAACTGGCTAAGAACCGCTTGACTTCGCGGCTGACTTTCAAACCCTCATTACCTTGGATGACCTGAGTGTTCTATACCCAAACCGTTGTGTTACATCTTTGACCTTTCTGTTTGACTCTCTGCATTTCCCACAAAATTACTAAACCGTTTCACCGATGGAACTTCCACTTGACCTTTTATACCCAATTTCACATCATACTACCTCTAGCAATGCCTTGTCTACCCTGCGCCCTATGCAACTTTGGAAGTTGGTAGTAAGCTTTGAAATCCCTTCTTATTTGCTTAAATAAAAAACTGACATTGGAACATCTTAGAGAAATGAAACCCAAAAGAAATGAAATGCAATGACCTTGAGAGTTAAGGATAAAGAAAATCCAAAACTGGATGACTTGCTAAAAAAAAGGAAAGAGTAAAGAGACTTATCTATATGGAACAGTTGGTACCAATGATCATGACATGCATTTCAGATTAATCGGCCCAATCTGTCCAACCAATCAACTTTCAATTGCCATACTTTTTGCCCCGGAATTTCCATAACTTGATTTCTTCACCAAAACCTTGACCTTGTTCGGCCTGCGGTGCCTTGAAGGATTTTCACCAACAAGCCTCTCTCATTTGTTTATATCTCAACTCACTTTCGCCTCAAGGTGCCCGTGAGGGTTTTCACCAATAAGACTCTCTCATTTTTTATTTCTCTCAGCTCCCAACACCTTACGGTGCCCATGAGGGTTTTCACCAATAAGACTCTCTCATTTTGATTTTCCTGCTTGGACCAGAGTGTTGCCCCTGATATGAATCGCCTCTACTTGCTCGACTTGACATCCCACGAAGACTGATCTGAAGGTATTTCTTTGGATCGTAACGTGGGATTTTGGATAGGGTTAGAAAAAAATGATATCAAAGGCTCAAAACAATTCAAATGGGTAAAAAATTACACCTTTTGGAATCAGATTTCCTACAACAACCACAACTTCTGCCCCAGTTTCTTTGCTTGGGGACTTTTGGATTTTGTTTTGATGGGACCGAACCGTAAGGCTGCCTGCGTATCCTTAAAAGGAATCAGGTCAAACGTAGTTCATGTCATAGAAATTACTTTGTTGTTGTGATTTTCTCTTTTCTCGTTCTTTTCTTTCTTTCTTTTTTGCTTTCTTTTTCTCTTTTTGTTGTTTTTCTTCTCTCTTTTTTTCTCTTTTCATTCCTTTCTTTCTCTTTCCCTTTTTTTTCTTCTTCCTTTGCTTATCTTTTGCACTTGCATTTCTGAACTTTGCTACTGATTCCAAAAGGGGGTATGAAGGAAATACATAAAGCTCAAAGGGGCAACAAAGGATAAAGTGTTTAGATAGTAGAACAAAATGCCTTCGTCATTTCAATCTTCAAAACATGCCAAGTACAAACAAATACAAGTTAAACAAAGAAATCATATATAATATCTTTTGACCGCATCGGAATTGATGGACATTTCTACATATTTTCCTTCTATATCTGTTAAATACAAAGCACCATTGGACAACACTCTCGTTACGACGAACGGCCCCTGCCAGTTTGGGGCGAACTTGCCTTTTGCTTCAACCTGATGAGGAAGGATACGTTTCAATACTAACTGACCCACTTCAAACTTCCTTGGACGCACCTTCTTATTATATGCTCTTGCCATTCTCTATTGATACAACTGGCCATGACAAACTACTGCCAATCTTTTCTCTTAGATTAAACTCAATTGTTCCAAGCGGGTTTTGACCCACTCATCGTCATCAATTTATGCCTCCATGACAATTCGAAGGGATGGGATTTCCACTTCTGCGGGTATCACTGCTTCGGTTCCATATACCAGCAAATAAGGAGTCGCCCCTACTAAAGTTCGGACAGTAGTGCAATAGCCTAGCAATGCAAACGGCGGCTTTTCATGCCACTGCCTAGAACCTTCCACCATTTTTCGAAGTATCTTCTTTATGTTCTTGTTAGCTGCCTCGATTGCTCCATTTGCCTTGGGACGATATGGGGTGGAATTGCGATGTGTAATCTTAAACTATTGACACACCTCTTTCATCAGATGACTATTGAGATTAGCCCCATTGTCTGTAATGATCACCTTTGGTATCCCAAACCGGCAAATGATATTTGAGTGCACAAAATCAACCACCGCCTTCTTGGTTACAGACTTGAATGTTTTAGCCTCTACCCACTTGGTAAAATAGTCTATGGCCACCAGAATGAACATGTGCCCATTTGACACTGATGGCTCAATTGGCCCAATGACATCCATGCCCCAAGCGACAAAGGGCCATGGTACGGATATTGTATGCAATTCAGATGGCGGAGAATGAATCAAATCTCTGTGTACTTGGCATTGATGACATTTGTGCACGAAACTGATGCAATTTCATTCCATGGTGAGCCAATAATAACCTGCTCGAAGAATCTTCTTTGCCAGAACATACCCACTCATATGCGGTTCACAGACTCCAGAATGTACTTCGGTCATAATAGTTGTAGCCTGCCTAGTATCTATGCATCTCAACAACCCAAGATTTGGAGTCCTTTTGTACATAACACCTCCGCTGAAGAAAAAACCGTTTGTCAACCGCCTAATTGTTCTCTTTTGATCACATATGGCTTGTACTGGATACACCCTCATCCTGATGTATTCCTTGATATCATGAAACCAAGGCTCCCCATCGAGATCTTCTTCCACCACATTACAGTAAGCATGTTGATCGTGGATCTGGATCTACAAAAGGTCCATATAAACCTTATCGGGATGGTGCAATGTTGACGCCAGAGTAGCCAAAGCATCAGCGACCTCATTGTGATTCCTTGGTATATGCCTGAACTCTATTGATTGGAACTGTTGACAAAGATTCTGCAAGCACTGTTGGTATGGTATGCGTTTTAAATCTCGTGTTTCCCATTCTCCCGAATCTGGTGCACCAGGAGGTCTGAGTCACCCAAGACTTCTTGGACACCCATATCCACAGCCATCCTCAAACCCAAAATGCATGCCTTGTACTCAGCCAAGTTGTTAGTACAGTGGAATCGAAGTTGAGCCGTAACAGGGTAGTGATGGCCTGTTCCAGAAACAAGTACCGCTCTGATCCCAATGCCTTTCATGTTAGCAGCCCCATCAAAGAAAAGTTTCCATCCTGACTTTTCAATTTGTTCCAATTCATCAATATGCATGACTTCTTCGTCAGGGAAGTAAGTCTTCAGAGGTTCATATTCTTCATCCACTAGATTCTCAGCCAAATGATCGGCCAATGCCTAGGCTTTCATTGCAGTCCTAGTCACATAGACGATGTCAAATTCTGTGAGCAAGATTTGCCACTTTGCGAGCCTCCCTGTAGGCATAGGTTTCTGAAAGATATACTTTAACGGTTCCAAACGAGAGATGAGGTAAGTAGTGTAAGATGACAAATAGTGCTTCAACTTCTGTGCTACCCAAGTTAGGGTGCAACATGTCCTCTCAAGGTGAGTGTACTTAACCTCGTATGATGTGAACTTCTTGCTGAGATAATAGATGGCCTGCTCCTTCCTGCCGGTGATGTCATGCTATCCCAACACACATCCGAATGAATTGTCCAAGATCATCAAATACAGAATCAAAGGTCTCACTAGTTCTGGTGTGACCAACACAGGAGGGTTTGACAAGTACCCCTTTATCTTATCAAATGCTTCCTGACATTTATCTGTCCACTTAACCGCAACATCTTTCTTTAACAGTTTGAAGATAGGCTCACAAGTCATCGTGAGCTGAGCAATAAACCTGCTGATGTAATTCAATCTCCCCAACAGACTCATCACCTCAGTCTTGTTCTTTGGGGGTGGCAATTCCTGGATAGCTTTGATCTTTGACGAGTCTAATTCAATACCCCGGCGACTGACTAGAATCCCAACAACTTTCCAGACGGAACACCGAACGCGCACTTTGCAGGATTGAGCTTGAGATTGTACCTGCGAAGTCTTTGGAAGAACATTCTCAGATCTCTGACATGGTCAGACTGCTTTCTAGTCTTTACAATCACATCATCCACATAAACCTCGATCTCCCTGTGTATCATGTCGTGGAATATGGTTGTCATCGCCCTCATGTAGGTTGCCCCAACATTTTTCAAACCAAATGACATGACCCGATAGAATTATGTTCCCTATGGAGTGATGAATGCCGTCTTTTCTGCGTCCTCCTCATCCATTAAGATCTGGTGGTAGCCCGCATAACAGTCCACAAAAGAACCAAGCTCATTTTTGGCACAATTATCGATCAATATATGGATGTTCAACAATGGGAAGTTATCCTTGGGACTTGCCTTGTTGAGATCTCGATAATCAACACACACCCTGGCCTTGCCATCTTTCTTCGGCACATGCATAACATTGGCTAACCAGGTGGGATACCGGGTGACCCGAATGAGTTTGCCCTCGAACTGTTTGGTGACCTCTTCCTTAATCTTCACACTCATATCAGTTTTAAATTTCCTCAGCTTATGCTTGACAGGGGAAATGCCGGGCCGGGTCAGTGGGCAATTTGTGAACCACCAAGTCAGTGCTTAGACCCGGCATGTCATCATAGGACCATGCAAAAACATCTTTATACTCAAACAGTGCTTTAATTATCTCCTCTCTGAGTTGTGGTTCAACATGGACACTTATTTTAGTTTCCCTGACATTATCTTGGTCCCCTAAATTGATTGTTTCTGTATCACTCAGGTTAGGCTTGGGTTTTTCTTTAAAATGGCTTAATTCTTTATTAATCTCTTCAAAGGCTTCATCCTCATCATATTCCGATTCACCATCACATTCTATTTCTTGAATTACTATTTCAGAATTAGATTGGCTTTTAAGACTGGGCCGGAGATTCCTCATGCATGTCATATCATTAAAACCAGCATAAAAAGAACTGTACAAGAAAGAAAAAAAAAACAAAAACTATCAGGAAGGGAGAAAAAGGGAAATTGCATTTCATTCAAATTAAAGATAACAAGGTTTATACATCCAAACAGACGGAACCTAGAATCTGAATTACAACCCTGGAATAATCCAGATAAACTGAAAGAAAATCAAAGCAAACTACCAAAACTCCTTCCTGGTGGGGAGAGGAGTAGCTTCCCAATTGTTAATCTTTGCACTGGGACCAACAAACTGCACATCCACTTTACTCGAACCCTCTCCATCTTCCAACATGTTCACATAGGCGAATAACCTCTCGAACTTTTCAATCAAATCCCTATCTACATCAACCACTGAACTGGGAATTGTTACCACTGGGCGTTTCTTGGTGCCAAGCCTAACAAATGATCTGAAGAGTCGTAGGATGGGCTTTGGGAGGACCCAGGCCCTCTATTTCAACTTTCTAGCTCTTTTCACGTCCGCATCTGTGGGCTTGAACCCCAAAGTAAACGTATCCAAGTTTTTGGGGAGAGGCACCGGCTGTACGATACCTTGCAGAGATGCACCCAAACCCTTGCCCGGTACAAAATCATTTTTCAACATTTCGGTAGCTACCATGACTGATGCAACAGCTACCCTCGGGGTTGGAACGCACTTCCCTTCTGGAATTTTCTCTACTGATATCGTGTCAAAACCTGATATACCCATGGCCCCTTGTTGTCCTCGAAATCTATGAATGGAATAATGGCATCGCTGGGAACACACCAATTATCTTCGCCGTGCACAACGATTTCCTGTCTATCCCATTCAAACTTTACCATTTCAGAGTAGACGGGACCGCTTTGGTAGCATGAATCCAAGGTCGACCTAACAGCAGATTGTGAGAAACATCCATATCAAGCACCTAGAACTCCATGGTAAATTCAACTGGCCCTATTGTAAGCTCAAACACTATGTCACCGACTTAATCTTCCCTCCACCGTCGAATCCCCAAACGCAGATATTGTTCTTGTGAATTCTTTCATCATCCACCTTCAACTTGTTCAGAGTGGAGAGAGGGCAAATGTTCGTGCTGGAACCATTGTCAACCAGCACTTAAGTAACCACGGAGTCTTCGCATTTCACTGTCAGATAGAGGGATCTATTGTGCTCGGTATGCTCTATGGGCAACTCATCATCAGAAAAAGTGACTCTGTTCATCTCAAATATCATATTAGATATCTTTTCCAAGTGGTTTGCTAATATTTTTTTAGGAACGTGGGCCTCATTCAGGATCTTCATCAAAGCCCGATGGTGCTCGTCTGAATGGATCAATAATGACAATAATGAAAGCTGAGCCAGTGTCTTCCTCGACTGCTCTACAATGGAATAATCCTGCACTTTCATCTTTCTCAAGAACTCCTCTGCTTCTACCTCAGTCACAACTTTCTTCGCCAATACTGGGTTGTCTTTGGGGCTTTTAGCTTTTCTCAACTATTGGGGGCAAAGCATCTCCCCGATCGAGTCAAACCATGGGTCTCATATACTTCTTCTTTAACTTCTTTCCCCTTGTAAGTCACTGTCACTCGTTCATAGTTCCACGGGACTGCCCTGTTATTGACTATTGGTAATTGAGTTACCGACTTGATAATGACAGGGTCTATGCGGGCACCTTCCACAATTACAATAGGCTTGTTCGCCACTCCTGACACAGCCACTTTTGCTCTTTCATGTTTCCCTGTAACGTCACTTGAGGACCCCTTCTTGACCACCACAGATGGTTCACTATTTGCCCCATTCAACTTGATCACAGACTTCTCACTTGTTGACTTTTCGAACGGCCTGGCTTCACTGGACCGAATCATCATGATAGTTTGCGAAGGCTTATTAGGCTCCCTTTCCTTATGCACTATCTCAATCATATTCGTCTCTTGATGAGCTGGCAATGGGTTCTGGTTGATATTAGGTGCCTCCAGAGCTTGGACCTCATCCAATTAGTATCAATGAGCTCTTGAATAGCTGTTTTTAATTGCCAGCAGTTCTCTGTGTCATGCCCCAGGGCACTAGAACAATATTTGCAACTCACAAAGTGATCAAGATTCCTCGGGGAAGGATTTGGCAATTTTGGTTCAATCGGACTCAGCATACCCAATTGTCTCAACCTGCGGAACAAACTGGTATAGGATTCTCCCAATAGAGTGAAAGTCTTCTTCTGCAACCTCTCATTCTTAGTGGCCTAATTGGGCCGGAAACCTGTTCCAGGGGGATTTCGGTAGGCTCTTGGGGGTCGATAGGCATTTTGTGGAGCTAGGTATGTATTTTGTGGGATTGGCGCACGCCATTGTGCGTGGGCCAGAGGTTGGCTATATGTTTGGGCATGGTGGATAGAAAAATGGGGGACTGGTTGTGGGTAGTAGTGTTGTGGTGGGCTATATGGTGTATGAGGATAGGTTTGGTGGTGGGGTTGAGGTTGTCTATAGTAATGTGATGGACCCCTGGGTCCGAACCAAGCTCTTGAATCAATCGTTGCTACATCCTCTTTCTTCTTCTTTCCAATTACTCCCCCAGTTCCGCTTTGAATGGCCTGAGTGGTTGTCTTGATATCCGAGTAACTCATGATTTTGTTTGTCTTGAGCCCTTCTTCTACCATACTGTCCATCTTTACCACTTCATTGAAAGACTTGCCTACCGCTGATACCAGATGACCGTAATAAGTAAGTTCTAAGGCCTGCAGAAAATAATCCACCATTTCACTTTCTTTCATTGGAGGGTCAACCCTTGTTGTCTGCTCTCTCCACCTAAAACCATATTCCCTGAAACTTTCATTGAGCTTTTTCTCAAGTTTTGTCAAAGACAGGCGGTCCGAAATAATTTCAAGATTGTACTGAAAATGGCAGGCGAAGGCTTAGGCCAAATCGTCCCATGTGTACCACCTGCTGTGATCTTATCTGGTATACCATTCCAATGTCGATCCACTCAGACTTAGGCTGAAATATGCCATCAGTAATTCATCTTTTTTTAAGTGTGCTACTGGGTCACCATGCCCATCGTACAGATCAAACTTGGGCATCTTGAATCCTACTGGTAACTGAACATCCGGGAATAGACATAAATCCTTATAGGTCATACTTACTTGACCTCCCAACCCCCTCATATCTCTGAACGATTGTTCTAAGCTCTTGACCTTTCTGATCATCTCCTCATGTTCGAGATTTTTGGGTGGCTTCTCGGTCTTTCCGGGAGATCAAGATGAGGGGTGTAAGAATATGGTTCTGGAACTTTGAAGGTAGGCTCAGGGGGATAATACTGGTTGTCGTGAGTCTGGAACAGAGGCTCACTGGAAGACCGGTGTAATGCAGCAAGTGGAGGTACCACATAAACAGGCGTGACTGGTAGAGGAGGGTGCGGGACTTGTTTGGGTGGTGGAGCTTGTGATGTATGGGAAGTGGTGCCATAGCATTGTTGGTAGAGGGGAAAGGCCGGAGACGAATTCACAGTGGGAGGTTCCTGAGGTTGAGCCAATGGTGGGATATAAGCAGGGTTGGTGGGATAAACTGGTGGTGGATGGCCCTTTGCCCAGGCCTGGTACATTTCAGCCATTTGCTGCTTTAACTTATATATCTCTTCCTTCATTGCATTAACATCTAATTCTTCCACCTCTTTTGATGGATCGACGATACTTGCCTCCAGTTCTTGGTTGGCCATGTTCAGCTTGTCTTTTGATCGGGTGTTGTAGGAGTGAGTTACCGGAATGCCAATCAACTAACCATCTGCCTGGATCTCAATATATCAACAACAACCTTGTTAGTGATTAGGGCTATAACAAATTGGTAACCGCACATTTTGGGGAATGAATGCACCTAAGTAGTTAACCGTTTCTATTATGCATTTGATCGGTTGCTTGCGTCATCCCGACTTTTCCTTATTTTCATTTGCAACTTCTCGTTTCATTATTGCCTTTCCTTGCTTGATCTCACATGGTTTCCGCCCCATGGTTTCTTGTTTTTCTCTCTTTTCTTTTCTTGTTTTTCCTCTCTCTTTTTTTTGGTTATGGTCGAATCCTATGGAGATTGCGTACTTATCATGACCTCGCATGAATCAAACCGAGCGTAGTTCTGGAGATAAGTGTGAAAGTAAATAATAAAATATTTTGGGATTTTTAGTTTTCATAAAAAGCAAATGCTTTGATTACAAAGACTCAAAACCAACACACTCCAAAAGAAACTAATAGACTCTGATGCAAAGACGAAATACAGAATCCAAATATAAACTATCATACTCCCACGAAAGAAAATACAGACTTGAAAACAACTGACAGACTCCAATAGAAAGAAAATACAAACTCAAAACAACTGACAGACTCTAACGGGAAAGGAAATACAAACTCAAATGAAAAATCATGAATACATTAATGCTCCTGGTACCCACGGGACATCATTCAGTCTCGCCGCGGGCCTATATGCAAGATCCCTTTGAAGTCTATCCAAGTCACTCATTATCTGTTTAACAAATGTCCTCACTGCCGCGAAAAAGGTGGTGCGAGTCATATCCTCATAGGCTTGGCACTTCACAACAATGTAATCGGCTATGGTTCTAATTTTCTCTCTTATGACTCCTTTTTCTTGCAACAAACGCCCGATCTGCTGGGCCCTGGCTTCTAAAGTTTGCTCGGCCACATGATTCTGCTCCTGAAGTTGTTGTAAATCCATTTCTAATTGTGCCAATGTTGTATAACAATGTTCTCTTTCTGCCTTAAAGTCTTTCGCCTGCTTGATCACTTTGTTCTCTGCGGCAACGACCCTTTTCTTTAATCCCGCGACCTCATTGTCGTACTTTTCTTTCAACTGCTTAACGAGGCATGCTCGTTCATCCGCGTTTTTAGCAAATTGCTTTCGAGCTCTGGCTAGTTCACTTTCCGCTTTGTTCAAATCAAAACTATAGTCACTCACTTTGTGCCTTAGGTTATCTATGAGTTTTTCATCTTTGGCACTTCTGATGGGATCTTTTGCTGTTATTTTCTTTTTCTGAATCTGGGCTCGGAGGGCCTCATTTTCTTTGGTTAGATTTTTCTTTTCCCCTTTATCTGTCGCGGCTTGCAATCTATTTTCGAATTAAAGTTCATTGACTTGTTTTTCCAACTTTCCTATTGTGGCCCTGTACTCATTCTCCTTGGCCAACCAAGCCCATTGTTCTTGTGACGCCTCGACGAATTCCTGAAGGTGGGGTCTTTTGGTCGGCCTCCCAAACTCAATTTCTCTTCTATACCAAGCCAGGTACCCTGGTGAAACCTCATCTTTGGATCGATCACGTACACAGGTATTTGCTGTTAAGTATTGACATTCGCTCCAAATTTGGCGGACTGCTGCTTCATGAAACTGACCATTAGGTTCGATCTCGACTACTTGGGCACTAAGATCTTCATCTCTCGGAACTATTTGGCATCTCCCCAGCTGCCTCAAAACCTGGTATGGGGCATAAGGCTAGATACTCCTGAGTCACATCAAGAGGAACTGAGGCCCGGTGGCTGGCATGTATATGATCTCATCCACAGGCAGCCATCCAAATGTCCAATCTATTTGGTTTGCAGTGATGGAGCAGAGGCGTGCTACCCACTCTGTGACCCCCTCTAGCAAGCTGATCCCGTCAACCCTCGTATAAAATTCTTTTATGCATGTTTTTTTGTTGACCCTTAACTCATAAATTGAGTACGATGGCATAGGTGTTCAATCATCCACATCTGCAGCAACACGTTTCACCCCTCGAAAAAGTCTCCTCCGGCTTTGCAGGCTGTGAGAGCTCGGAAGATTTCAGCTACTATCATGGGAGTGAGAGTGTTGTTGGCCTGAGTAAGCAAAGTGCTAACAACCCTGGCTACTCGTATGTCAATATTCCCATCTTTTCTAGGAAACACCAAGAGTCCCAAAAAGTCCACCACAAAAGCAAAACACCTGTGTTCTTCCTAGTTAAGGCGGTTTCCTTTGCTGCAGAATTTGTTTTCTGGCTTGTTGAACCCCTATATGACTGTATCTATTATATATAAACTGCAAAGTACAAAAACCAGCTGCTAAGTCTGGGTTGTTGACCCCCCTGCTTATTTTCAAAGAGTCTAGGAACCTGTGTACGGCTACGACCCTTGGAGCAATCAGGTACTAGTGTCTCAGAGGAACTTTGGGACCCCTAATATATCCGGTTATTTCTTCCAATGTTGGGGTAAGTTCAAAATCTGAGAAATGAAATACGTTGTGGGCCGGGTCCCAGAATGTAACCAACGCCTTTATGATGTCTTCCCTAGGATTAATCTTTAGCAACCCAGTAAGGCCTCCCAGGTATAGATTGACCGTGTCTTGTCCCGATTTCCCCAGATCATCTCACCACATATGCAACTCCAAAGGGATATTGTTCATGATTGTTATTGGCAAATTCTGACATGTGCTCATTCTGCACATTTATTAGGGTGATTAAGCAAAAATCATGATTCAATTGGCTCAAAAACAAAGCTGACACTTTTTTCAGATTTTCATTTCAAAAGTAAAAACCCGACATTGAAAATACGGCCTTTCATCACTTCCGGAGGAAGATTTTAAGGCTGTGTTTGCTAACCGGCCAAAATTTGAAAAGGAGACCAAAGGTGGTTGTTCTTGCAAAAATAGTTTTCCGGCGTCCTTTTGGGGACATTCAGCTATTTTGACAAGAATGGCATCACCTTACTTATTTAAAATAAAATAAGATTTTTTTGTTCTTTTTGGGCTCTTTTGCAAAAGGAAAGTTGGACCCTATAGGTGTTGCCTACGTATCCCACATCCAGTGAGAATCAAACCGGCGTAGTTCGGGCAAAAATAAACCAACTTTTTTTCTCTTTTCTAAAAACACAAAGATTTTCCTTCTTTTTTCTTTCTTTCTTTTCTTTAAAAACCACAAAATTTCTTTTCTTTTTTTTAAATTCGGCAAAGTTTCGGTATGTTTTGGGACATCGGTTTTTCAAAACAGGCACTTATCCCTCTCAACCTCCTCATTAACTTTTCCAAATATTCCTTATAAGCTGGTCAACATGCAAATTCGAAGCAAATGAATGCACAAGTAGCAAGTAAGATGCATCATAATGGTCTTTATATTTCGGGTACACCTGTCCTAGACAGACCCAACCCCTGTGTTAAGTCTTCAAAGTCAAATGCTCATGATGCAAACAAACGTTCCTACTAGGGATCCGGCATGAGGCTGAGTTATTCGAGGTTCAAAACCCTGGTATTTGTGCTAGATTGTGTACCCGAGCGGACAACTCGAGCCGAGAAGGGGGCTACATACCGGGAACCAAAAGGCCATCCGGCTTAGTAACTTTTCCGAGCCTCTTTCTTATTTCGAGATGTGACACTAACAGAATAGAGAGTCTAGACCAGCGAGCACATCCCCGAAGATGAGAAGAGAAGGGTTTCGCAACAGTTTATATACAGTTCAGATAATATCAAAGCGATAAAAGCATCACTTAGCACATTAGGCCCAAACATGTGACAAAATCAGATAATAGATAAAACCAAATATAAAAATTCATCAAAGCTCGAATTCTGAACCCTGAACCAGAGATTCTGGGTTCGATCCGCAGCAGAGTCCCCAGAGCTGTCACACCTCCTTTTTTTACTACACCCCCGGAAGGGTAGTATATAAGGGAGTTTTTTCAATTAAAGGACAGTCGAATCGGGATTATTTATTAAAGATTCAGAGTCGCCACTTGGGAGATTTATGGTGTCCCAAGTCACCGGTTGAATCCTGAATCGAGGAAAAGATTGACTTTGTTTAATAGTCCGCGAATCAGAAATCCGGGTAAGGAATTCTGTTAACCCGGGAGAAGGTGTTAGGCATTCACGAGTTCCGTGGTTCTAGCACAGTCGCTCAACTGTTATATTCGGCTTAATTATCTGATTTTAAACAATTGTGAACCTATGCTAATTTTAACTTTTTAACCGCTTTTATTCATTATTTAGAGAAAATTGCAACGTCATTAAAAAACCCTCAAACCACGTCACATAAACGCACCCGAATTTAGGAAAGTAATATTATTAAACTAACGCGCCTAAAGCAATTTCGCGTTTGCAACTTTGCGAGGGCCATGAAAATTTGCAAAATGGCATGCCTCGATTTCTAAGGATAAACAAAATTAATCAAGTGAGGGCCGTGCACTTTAAGATTTTATTTGGTACGGCGCACCTCACTCCCAATTTTAATGGGAATAGATGATTAAGGAAAAACCTAAAGGACTTCAAATTACCCTTGTGCTTAAGAGTTCAAACTTAATTCATTAAATGATGGACTCACAATAAAACGAGATACGGTGTACTTAAAAACCTGGGCCTAGCGTGAGGCCCAATAGCCTACAAAGTGCAAGACTGCCTAAAACGCCAATCTCACAATAGTCCACGCCGGGCCCAAAAAGAGAGAACAAGCTTGAGAATGGACCAGCTTCAGTGAACTAGAGACTCAAGATCGAGTCTTCACATGGCACAAAACATCAAGGCATTCAAATTCATAGTTGCAAAATATATTGTTGCATGAAAATTGAAACAAATATTGATCGTCTTTTACACAAACACCAAAGCATATTTAACGTCAATTGATCTCTAATCATACAATGATCCCTTTTGTTATTTATCATTCATTACCATTGTCACTTCTAACCAACATCATGCCTATCGTCAAAATGACAGGGAAATGGAGAACATTTACTAATCTATACTCCAAAAGAGAGGTTATATTTCAGCCTTTATTGGTAAAGCTCACAATCAAGAAATCAACACCAAATAAACCACTGACTTCAGCTGAACTAACATAGATGTAACACATAAAACTTGACTGAAAATATTTTGATACTAACTCATGTAAACCAAAGGAGCTAAACTCATAATTTATCCACTAGTACCAACCAGATTCAACAGGTAAAGACAGAAATGAGCGAACAGGACAAAAAAATCCAAATTGACTACAAAGTTTGATAAAAACGAAAGACGACAATACTTAATAAACTAACATGTTCTAGATTTTGATTTCATTCTATTCATTGATAAGTATACTAAGCGGAATCTTTCTAAAGATAAGTATTACATGTTGTGCATGAAGTTGAAAGAAGGAGAAATGAAGCTCAATAACAAATAGCATCAGATTTCATCACATTCCATATCCAAACTTCAAATTGCACTCATGTGATATCCATAGTGCCGAAAATACCTGGAAATGAAAGGGGAAACAAGAGAAGTGCAGAAATTAGTAGGCAATAAGCAGCAGGACAGCAATGAAACAACGTTGAAATCAGCGAAAAACCCAAGAATTCGAAATGAAACAGCAACTAGACAGTACTCCGCACAAAACAAGCTCAAACTCAGCTTTCAAAATCCCAAAATCAAACCATCTTCAACCCAGGTGCAGAATTAGAGGTTTTCAAGAGATTCTAACTAATGAAGAGGATCAGAAATTTCAAACTAATTAGAATTTTGAACAATTTTTCACAAAAAATCTAGAGAAATCAGTGTGCTTCCACAGTTTTTAGCTATTTCAGTTTTGCAGAATTTTTATCTCTCCATTTCTGCCTTCTCAAGCAAGAAAAGGTGACTTTATAGGCAAGCAAATAAGGCCACCTTTTAGATTTTAGTTTTACCCTTTAAGCCCTTTTCAAATTTGCTTTTAGCTTAGAGATCCCTAAAATTTTGGCTTGTTAACCAAGCTAACTTACTAACAATCTGAAATTCAAATTAAAACCCCTGCTAGAAGCTTCCTATTTTTGTTATTAGAAAGATTCCCTCAACCAAATACCCAAACTATCCCTCATGCCCCTGTTATTTACCTTGCTAACCAAACAAACTTGGGCTCAAAACAACCGGGCATCTTGAATTGGGTCATAAATGACTCAAAAAGCCCAAGGCTGGTTCCAAATCAGTCCAAATGAACATTTAGAAATTCGAGCTCTGACCCAAAACCCCCAACAAAACTAAGTGACAGTAACACGAATAAACAATTTGACTCTGTACTAACTATTACCTTGACAATTATGAATTAAAAGGAGACAAGATCAATAATAACAAAGTTGACACAGCAAAATCAACCCTAAGCAGGTTTGGAATAATTAAACCGAGGTACTAACAAAGTCGTGCTTAATGGATCAAAAACAATTAAAGAAACCAATTTGGAAAAATAAAACTTAACGAAGAGCACAAGAACATGACCAACTCTCAGACACCACAATTAACCGAGTTTCAATTGAATTGACCAGAAAGAGGAGGAGAGATGAACCAAGAAACGAAGGAAGGACTCGCCGACTAAAACTCGAACCTGGGGCTTGGCACTCTTAAATGAAGTCAAGTATTTGTTCTTTATCAAAGAACAACTCTGCATGCACGGGCTTGGATTTGGCTTCAATGCTCGGGCTTTAGATTCAACATTCGACGAGCTTGAAGGTGATTCGAGAGTCCAGAGTTTGAGATTGGGAAAGAGAGGACTACGGGGATTCTGGGGTGTTAATTTGGGGTGATTTGGGAAAAGTTAGGTTTTTGGCCTAGTCTTCGATTTAAGATTTGAGACGAACCAGTGGGATTTGAAGGATATGGGTTAGGGACTTGGGAAGAGGAGATGAAGGAGGTCTTGGGGTGTAAAAATGGAGGTGATTGGAATGATCGCCGCCGGCGGAGGCAACTGGAATTTGGGGCGGCGTCTCTAGGGTTAGAGGTTGAAGACGATGAGGATAGAGAGAGGGGGGTTCTGAAGGGGGTAGGGCTGTTTTCGGACAACTTTATAGTCTGGGGGGGCAGTTCTCGACAGTCCGATCAAGGAACATCGACGGCCATGATCAAGATTAGCTAAACGGTGTCGTTTTGATCATGGTGGAGATTGGACCGGGTAGGGAACGGGTTTGGGCTGGAATTGGGGTGATGGGTAACGTTTTGGGATTCAAATTAATGGCCCAGATCTGATTCTATTCTTATTTTATTCTCTTTTCCTTTTCAATTCAATTTTCCAAAATCCTTTTAAATTAAAACTTAAAAATAAAACCTAAATTAATCCCTAATCAAATAATCCTTATCAAATTAAATTAACTAACTCTAAATAATTATCACAACTATTTAACTCCCAAATTAAAGCAAGCGACGAAATTCAAATGCGCAAAAATAAACTATTTTTGTGATTTTCCTTTTTATAAAATAACTTAATTAATTAATTAATCCTAAAATGTCAAATTAAATCCTAAATGAAAATGTACGTATTTTTGTATTTTTCATTAGTTAAATAAAATAGACATGCACAGACAAATGCAAACATTTAACATAAAATGCCACGAAAATCCATAAAATTGCAAATAATGAAAAGAAATTATTTTGTTTTGAAATTATGGGAGCAATTCATATATGGCAAAAATCACGTGCTCACAGGGAGTTTTAATCCCGGTAGGATTTACAAGAGTATTGACCCCATTAAGATTTACGGGAGTATTGATCCTGATAAGACATTGAGCTTAAGGGAATATTGATCCCAAACAAATATATATCTTAGTAGATTTGTCCTGAAGAGACATTTAATCTGATTGGATTTTGAATTCAAATTGGAGTATATGAACATACTTCCAAGTAGAGAGGGACACATGTCCAAAATGAGTTTTTCATATATATATATGGGATAATCGATCCGAGTCATAATACCATTATCCATTTAAGAAAGGCTTGTATATTTAACTTGGATGGTCGTTGTTGGACCGAAAATAAGTCACGTGTTTGTTCAAAGTGAACTTTATTCTGGTGGCATATTTGCATACATTTATCTTGACTTAGATGTAAAACTCTTGTTTCTAATCGTTAGATCCTTAACTCTGACATGGAGTTCTCGATCTTTTTTGTGTACGTGTAGTATATGTATTTTTGAAGAACTCATTCAACACTGTTTGAAGAGTTTACGCTTGATATAAGCAGGACAACTAACTGAATTGAGATGGTAAATAATTTCGGAATACTCTTAGGAATTCTATCTCCCAAGGCAATCAATTGTTTGTATCACTTCTTATAATGTCAGGTCAAATTGACTAATCTTCAAGTATAAGTAATCTCCCTAGTATTTGAGTTTTGAGGTATGAGAACTCAAACGTTGGAATCATAATTTGGCCGTCCGCAGTTTAATAGTCCCGGGTTGGATAGTTAGTTTCGATATTGATGGACTTTCAAATGGTCCAGTTCCAACATAGGGACGGTACCGGAGCTCTTTTTATCAAATATTTTGTACTCTGGATGGGAACTACGGAGGTTCCAAAATGTTGTCGAGGATCATGCCATATCTTGATTTGAGCTATTCATATTGACTTTGATGAGTGTATGCGGTAAAACCGGGGCCCGATTTCCCCGTCATTAGGTCGCCTCACGAACATGTTTCTCGAGGTTCGAAGCCAAGGTCGAGACCCACCTTCGGGATCCATCGGGTTTCGGCCCCGAAGGGGTAGTGCGACTAACGGCTATAATAGGGGAGAGGGGAGTTCCCAAGGCACCCAGCTGATATTGACAGAGCCTAATGCTATCTAGTTGTCTCATCCCTCTACCTTTATGATTAATGCATTTTGTACTATGTTGGGATTTCCCCGCCTATCTAAGAGGGATCCTTGGCACTTTGTAAACCCTGTTGCTCCAACTATTCTACACAAGATAAATAACAACTCTCTCTTTCTCTCTCTCTCTCTTTTCTCTCTAACTTACTCTTTCGATATTATTGCTCATATTTATTGCCTTCATACTTGTTCTTCACTTATTGCTCGTCATTGGCCATAAAGAGCCTCCTTTAATTATATACTAATTGCTATCCCTTTCCTGATTATCCCCGATAGATCGAGCCCAAGCATCAACCTCGAGGCCCCTCATCGGTCAGTCCGAGGACAGAATAGCTAACCCCCTGGTTCGATTATAATTCCATTTTAGCTCGTATTTCATCTTTTATCTTCACATATCTAGCATCAACTGCTTAACAACTAGCATAAAAATAGATCACGTATTTTTAGAGTCCCATCAACAAATTTAATTGTTATTACCATTTTCACGATAAACAGTGTGGCGCCTACCGTGGGGCTAAAAATAATAGTGATTATTTTCTTGCTGGTTTCATTACACAGCGCAAGTTTCCTTTCACATTTTTTCTTGTCCAAGATCTTCGATTTCAGGACAAATGTCTGGCTCAGTGAACAGAGTTGAGAACAACAACCTTGAAAACCACAAAGAGAAGGACATGACTACTCCAGATGTCAGTATACCACTACAAAACTCAACCCGGGCAGAAGGGGAGACTCTTCGACACGACATCCATATGATTATTGGAGGAACCAATGTCCCCCAAGGACCCATGTTCAAATGGACAAGAACGTCCACCACTGAAGAGGGACCGATCCGAAACCACGTGCCTGAAGAAACCCTCGCGTTCAGCGAGGAGGATCTCAAGGACATGATAGAACTGCACAACGACGCACTGGTGATCTCATTTCTTTTAAACAATACCAGGATAAAACGTGTTCTCGTGGACCCAGGCAACTCGGCCAACATAATCAAATCAGAGGTAGTAGGACAACTGGGTTGCTCGATTGAGCCACCCCCATCCCTCGAGTCCTCCACGACTTCAACATGACCAGCGAAGTAACGAAAGGAGAGATCACCCTTCCGATCAACACGTCCGATGCGATTCAAAACACCGAGTTCCAAGTCATCGATGGCGACAGGAGGTAGCATTGCTTGGCAGGCCTTGGATACACAGCATGAGGGCAATACCGTCAACCTCACACCAGGTGATAAAATTTCCCATGAAGGACGTCATAAGAATCATACATGGAGAACAGCGAGCGGCAAAAGAAACGTTCGCAGTTCACTATATGGTGTCGATCCCCACGCACCCGATCTTAGACAAGGTTAGGAACACACAGACCCCGAGGATGATTAAGAAGATTTCTTCACTCCTCGGAACTTCATCGCCCATGAAGAATCGGACGCAAATAAATCAACAGTCGAAGAGCTGGAGCAGACCATTTTAATCGAACACCTCCTAGATCGTAAGGTATATCTGGGAATAGGGTTAACCCCTGAACTCAGGAAAGGGTTCGTTCAATTTCTTAGTAACAATATCAACTATTTCGCTTTGTCCCACTTAGATATGATAGGAATTCCGCCAAAAATAACCTCCCACAGGCTGAGTGTCGATTCCAAGTTTAAACTAGTAAAGCAGGAGAGAAGACCACAATCCGAGGTAAAACATGCCTTCATCAAAGAAGAGGTAACGAAACTTCTTAAAATAGGATCTATTAGAGAGGTAAAATACCCCGAATGGCTGGCCAACGTAGTAGTGGTGCCTAAAAAAGGAAACAAGCTAAGAATGTGCGTAGATTATAAAGACTTGAATAAAGTGTGTCCCAAAGATTTCCTTCCCATTGCCTAACATCGATCGTTTGATCGATGCTACAGCCGGCCACGATACCCTCACCATTCTCGACGCCTACTCGGGGTATAATCAAATCCAGATGAATCTCGAGGACAGGGAAAAACCCTCATTCATCACAAAGTATGGTACCTACTGCTACAACGTAATGCCCTTCGGGCTAAAAAATGCAGGGGCAACGTACCAGCGCCTAGTTAATAAAATGTTTGAGCATTAAGTAGGTAAATCAATGGAGGTTTATATTGATGATATTCTAGTTAAGTCCCTGTGCGCAGAGGATCATTTGACTCATTTGAAGGAAACTTTTGACATCCTTAGAAGTTACAACATGAAGCTCAACCCCGAGAAGTGCGCCTTCGGAGTGGGTTCGGGCAAATTCCTGGGCTTCATAGTATCAAATAGGGGGATCGAGATTAATCCTGACAAAATAAAGGTCATCGACGAAATCACGGTGGTAAACAATGTAAAGGTTGTACAACGGCTAACAGGGCGGATAGCGGCCCTGGGTAAATTCATATCAAGGTCATCTGAAAAAAGCCATCATTTCTTCTCTTTACTCAAAAGAAAGAACAACTTCGAATGGAATCTAGAATGCCAACACGCCTTGGAGGAACTAAAATGATATCTGACCAGTCCACCTTTGCTGCATATGCCAAAAGAGGATGAAAACCTATATCTGTACCTGGCCATGTCTGAAATAGTGGTAAGTGGTATACTGGTCCGAGACGAGCAAGGTACGCAATTTTTTGTTTATTATGTAAGCCGGACCCTAGGGGAGCCAAAACTAGGTATCCCCATTTAGAAAAATTGGCTCTAGCACTAATAAGCGCCTTGCGAAAGCTGAAGCCCTATTTTCAATGTCACCTTATATGCATTCTGCCGATGTACCCCTTCTAGAGCATACTGCACAAACCCGAGCTATTGGGCCGATTGGCCAAATGGGCCATCGAACTCGGAGGGTATGATATCGAGTATCAACCTCGAATGGCCATCAAGTCCCAAATTCTGGAGGACTTCGTGGCCGATTTTTTGCCCTCCCTCGTACCCGAGGTAGAGAGGGAACTTTTATTAAAATTGGGCATGTCTTCCGGGGTATGGACCCTATTCACAGACGGTGCCACAAACATAAGAGGATCCGGGCTCGGTATAGTCCAAAAGCCACCAGTTGGAAGCGTAATCAGACAATCCATAAAAACTACGAAATTGACTAACAATAAAGCCGAGTACGAGGCTATGATTGCAGGTTTAGAACTGGCCAAAAGCTTGGGAGCCGAGACCGTCGAGGCAAAATGCAATTCACTACTCGTAGTAAGCCAGGTGAATGGGAGCAACGAAGCCCAAGAAGACAGGATATAAAGATACTTGGACAAAATCCAAGTCGCACTACGTCGCTTCAAAGAATGGACCTTAGTCTATGTACCTCGAGAGCAGAACAGCAAGGTCGATGCCCTCGCAAATCTGGGATCTTCTGTTGAAGAGGAGGACCTACTCCCCAGGGTTGTTATCCAATTGTTTAAATTAGTGATCGAGGAAGGTCACGCAGAGATTAATTCCACCAGCCTAACATGGGACTGGAGGAATAAATATATTGATTATTTAAAGGACGGGAAGTTGCCTACGGATCCAAAATAATCAAGGGCCCTGCGAACCAAAGTAGCTCGGTTCTCGCTCGACGAAAATGAGACCCTATATAGGAGAACTTTTGGTGCCCCCTGGCGGTATGCCTAGGGTCAGGGGACACAGATTATGTACTCCAAGAAATTCACGAGGGTACTTGTGGAAATCATTCTGGCGCCGACTCCTTAATCCAGAAGGTAATCAGAGCAGGCTACTATTGGGATAGCATGGAAAAAGACACCAAAGAATTCATCCAAAAGTGCGACAAATGCCAGAGATTCACTCCCATGATTCACAAGCCCGGCGAGCAACTACATTCCATTTTATCACCATGGCCATTCATGAAATAGGGAATGGACATCGTCGGTCCTTTGCCGACGTCACCAGGTAAAGTTAGATTCATTTTATTTATGACTGAATACTTTTCAAAATGGGTTGAAGCGCAGGCCTTCGAAAAAATACGAGAAAAGTAAGTCATCAACTTCATATGGGATCACATCATATGCCGATTCAGAATCCCATCCGAAATAACGTGTGATAACGGGAGACAGTTCATCGAGAGCAAGGTAACACAGTTCGTTGAAGATCACAAAATCAAGAGAATCTTGTCGATGCCTTACCACCCATGTGCAAATGGCCAAGCCGAGTCCACAAGTAAAACCATCATTCAAAACTTAAAAAAGAAATTGGAGAGCGCCAAGGGAAATGGATAGAAATGTTGCTTGAGGTGCTTTGGGCATATCGAACAACTTCAAAATCAAGCACCGGGGAAACGCCTTTCTCTCTAGTATACGGTGCCGAGGCTTTGTTACCAGTGGAAGTCGGGGAGTCGAGCGCCAGATTCCAGCATATTAATAAGCGCTCGAACAACGAGGCCATGACAACAGCTCTCGAACTACTAGATGAAAGACGAGAAGCCTCGTTGATCCGGATGGCTGCCCAGAAGTAAAGAATCAAAAGATATTATAACAAGAGAACAAATCTCCCATATTTTGGGATAGGAGACTTAGTCCTAAGGAAGGTTACTCTCAACATCTGAAACCCTAATGAAGGAAAGCTGGACCAGAACTAGGAAGGACCATACTGTGTCCTCAGAGTAGTCGGCAAGGGATCTTATAAGCTCGGCACCATGGAGGGCGAGAAGCTTCCGAGCAACTGGAACGTATCGATGCTAAAACGATATTACTGCTAGGGCATCCGATCGAAAATTCTGTAAATACCCTCGAGAAAGCTTTGCACTCTTTTCCTTCGACCGAATTTTTTTCCAAAGAGGGTTTTAACGGCAAGGTTTTTAACGAGGCAACACCTACATGCTACCTAAGGGGAATACAACAAGTGTTTGAGGCTTCCTTTGCAATCAACCCCAAACACTGGAGGGCAACCCTCGAAAGGTCACCCACTCGGAAGAACCAAGGAGCGCCAAATAGGATTCCAATAGGAAAATGATGTACTGGGCCAAATGATCGAATGAACCGTGCCCGTATGAGCCGGACCCACAGCAACAAAACGACATGTACTTATACCAAGCAATCAAAGAATGTCTTTGCCAAAGTACCTCATACTCCAAAGGAAACTCAACGTTTTCTCAACAAAGATTCCTCAACCGAGAGGACCCCGAATACTCGGAGACTGGCGTCAATAAATCGGCACCTGCATGACCTTAGGATCAGAATCTCCGAAATTGTAAGCCATCAATGAGGCAATTCCGAGATCATAAGTAACGTCTCTCGAGCCAAAGCAAACTTGATGACTCGGAGACTATCACCATTCCCCATTCGTTAAAAAACTCGAGGCCGTAAGACCCCGAGTGGGCAGACTCGGTCTCGTAAAACTCATATCAAGTGTTAACGGCACAAACTGTAAGACCTCAAGCAAGGCATAAATCATACTTGTACCAAGTATCAACAAAACTGTAAGACCTCAAGCAAGGCATGAATCTTACGTGTAGCAAGTATCAACAAAACTGTAAGACCTCAAGCAAGGCAAGAATCATACTCGTACCGAGTATCAACGGAACAAACTATAAGACCTCAAAAGGCATGAAATTTTGTAAGACCTTACTACAGGCATAAACTCAATCCCGAATTTTAGGCTATATATCGCATTTGTAAGACTCCCAAAAGGGCAAACCCTTGATATAGATGCCTAAAGTACTACACTCGGGACTAAAAATGGCTCCGGCCAAACACAAATTACTACGGTCAAACGGCTATACCAGCCGAATTAACGCGACTCAAGGACGTCCGACCGTCGCTGCAAAATCATAGGCCATTACTTCGAATCTACTCCAAAAATAACCGGTTAAACAGGCTACCCTCAACAGGAAAAAGGGCTTCGACCATGTTAGCTCCAAATCACAAGGCTTCGAGCTACTCAGCCTACGAGCCAAACCTTTCGAGGTGCTCGAACATCGCCACAAATGACATGAAATTGAGGTTCTTCCCGAACCGACGAAAGGAAAAATTATTTCAAAAAGTCCTTAACGAGAGGAAAACAAAGCCTACATTTGTGTAAGGGCAAAGAGTAAGAGCCATTGTCGCCTTCTTACATTAAAAGGTCGCTTCGACCCAAGGCGTAAGAGCCATCGTCGCCAGCCCATACAAATGCAAAACTTGAGGGTCAAAGTGAGCTTGAGTCGAGACCCGATTTGGAGACTAGACACAAAATAGTTAACTATATATGCCTAAGGGCAAAGTGTAAGAGCCATTGTCGCTAGCTTACATTAAAAGGTCGCTTTGGCCCAAGGCATAAGAGCTATTGTCTCCAGCCCACACAAATGCAAAACTTGAGGGTCGATTGAGCTTGAGTTGAAACTCGACTCGGAGACTGAATCCAAAATAGTTAAAATACAAATGCCTCAAGGCAAAGCATAAGAGCTATTGTCGCCAGCTTAATGAGCATCAGGGTCGTGCATATAAGGGATCACTTCGATCAGAGGCGTAAAAGCCATTGTCGCCAGCACATGCAGATGCGAAAGCTCGAGGGTCAAATGAGCTCGAGTCGAAACTCGACTCGGAGACTAAACCCAAAACAGTTGAGAAAAAGCATAAGAGCCCCTGAGACTGCCTAATGAGCCCTAGGGCCGTATCACGAATCTAAGGATTCTTGCCAACTTTAAAATGGGATCCCCCAGGTGAATTCCAAACAAAAAGGGGAGTGGAAGAAGTAAAGCCATAGGATTTACTTTATACATATGCCAATATAAAAGTACTATTTAGAAACAGGAAAATCGATAGAATCCTAATCCATTGTCGTGCCTACATTCTCAATGGCTCCCTCGAGGGTTGCACCCCGACAACTACGAGTCCCCCAACGGCCCCTTCTCAATGGTATCTTCCCTTTCTGGGGATCCACCATCATTTTTAGCATCACCTGGGTTGTCACCCGACATACCTCCAACATCCTACTTTTGAGAATCCGGCCAAGCATGGTCCGTAGCTCGAGGTAAATTTGGGCTAGCCTCCTTATACGCCCTCTCATCGTGAGCACTTGCGGCAATGGCATCCTCCCCATGCGAGATACAAGCATTGCGACTTCGGCTTTGATCCTAGATAGTGCAGCTACCAGTTCAGAATGAAGACCTCTGTACTTGTCACTGTCCTCTTTCGTATCCTGGAGTTGACACTCGACTGAGGTTACCTTCCCCTGGAGGGTGTTCCTCTCAGAAGTTATTTCCCTTATATATTGTCTGAGCTCGGAAATTTCAGCATCTCTGGCACAGAGCTCCTCTCTCAACAGGGCATACTTCTCAAACTGCACAAATCAAGTCCGAGATGTTGAAGGTACTGGAATCTAACAAAGATTCGGATAATAGTAAATGGGGGATGAATAACCTACTTGGTAAGATAGGCTTTCTTACGCTCGCGACGGTTCTCCTCATCCTGGTATTGGGTGAAAGCCTGGATGTATAGCGCTTTGGCCTGAAGCCACAAAAAAGGACAAGTTAGAAAAACAAAGATTGAAGCAACCTACAGCGGCGGACAGGATTAGCAAAAATTTACTCGCTCGCAAAGTCTGCCCATTTTGCGAAAAACGAATGAAGCGTCAACCTCGAGAATTCCCTCGAGAGGGGTTGGCAGTCTCTCGGGCGCATCTCCGCCTTTGAATGGTGCCCTTGCATTGGAGGGCTTTTCACGCGGGGAATCTTGCAATCCATGAGGCAGTAGGATCACACCCTTAGGAGAATCAATAACGATCACAGAACTGGCAGGATCAGTCGAAGTCTCCATCCCTTGTTCACACTGTACCCCAGAGCTGGGCCCCTCCGAACTGCCTAACAAGGGCACCTCAACTCGGCGAGAATCCTGGACGCTAGCCAACTCGGGGGTAGTACTCAATACTCCATCTGTTGCCTCCCCCCCCACCCCTACAAAGATGGACCGCAGCGGCAGCAGGCTCCGGTTCAGAAGCCTCCATCGCCACGGCCCGAGGACCGGCTGAGTCTATACACTCCTCAAGGGCCGTTGGGAAGCTACTTTCCTCCTTACCTTCAACTTGAGGGTTTTTCTCCGTCTCCGGAGTCAGAGCTGCCGGGTCGACCTTGGACTCTTCCACCTTAACCCTCTTGAACGTCGGCAGCCCGACTGACATACCCCTCTACCTTCTCTTCTTCTCGCCAGGAACTAGGGCATCCCTATCAACTGGTGGTGCCTCCTTCATCAAAGGGACTTCCCCCAGACCTACACAAACGCAGAAGTTAAACACAAAGAATGAAGAACGCTAGCGATTTGCATCAAAGGGTGTGGATACAGCATTGTTCGGAGCTCACCATGATCTTTGGTTTCCCACTGGGCTCAGGATAAATCTTGCCATACTCATTCTGTATATGGGAAAATCGAGTATAAGCGGCTGACCTAATCCTGGAGGTTCGAAACTGCACCGGGGTAGGATGTTATGGCTAAAAAAGCAAGAGAAGTAGAGTTATATGTTTGGAGAAATATTGTCAAAGATAAGCGAATGAAGACTCGACAACACATTTACTTACACACAGCATTCCACCTCTCGGGGAACGGCATCTTTTCCGCCGGGATCAGGTCAAAAGTCCTCACTCAGAAGAATCGGCTTGCCCATCCCTCATTCCCGAGCTCCTTGGTGTAGGGAAAGAGGGACCTTAGGGCTCAACATCGGAGTTTGATTAGGCCCCCCTGGAGGAGACGAGGACTATACATCCTGATCAGGTAGTTGAGGGTGAAGGGCATCTCATCTATCATATTTGTGAAATGCCTGATCATATAAACAATGCACCAGAACAAAGGATAAATTTAACCAAGGGTTACCTGATACCGTCGATAGAAGTTCGATCGGGGGCGTAGATGGCCCCACCGGCCCAAAGGTGAACGGATAGGTGTACACACTCAGAAAGCCGGCTTTATGAGCCGTAATATCTTCTTCCCGAGCAGGGATCTCCACAAGCACGGTATCCCCCCAGCGGCAGTCAGCCCTCACTCTCCCGACATCTATTACCAAGCTGATATACCGAGTCACGGGCTCGCGATGCTCTGGCGTCGAGGAAGGTCTCTTGACCTTAAAATCAGAGGTCATCGCAAAAGATCGTGGGACTCATTCCTCAGCACGAGGAGGTGTAACCACTTCACCTTGAGAAAGAAGCAAAGAGGATGAGCCCACAAGCTCCTGAGAAGTAGAGGTGGAAGTTTTCTCCATCCCTAGAAGATTCCGGAGGAAGAAAAAGAGTGGTGTTCCTGAGAAAGAACGAGAGCAAAGGAAGAGCAAACCTTTTCAGGGGTTTGGGTACGCAATGGGTTATAGAAAAGAAGAAGAGGAGTATTTATAAAAGCACTATATGTGCATTGAAGGAGGCCAAGAGTCAGCCACCTGCCATAGTCAATGCGGAAGGAGGAGGAGGAAATTCAAGGTCGTTTCTTATCACTTCCACTCTAAGAAATGCGGAAACTATCTATATGTGGTAAAACCGAGGCACGATTTCTCCGTCATTAGGTCGCCTTGCGAACATGCTTCTTGAGGTTCGAATCCGAGGTCGAGACTCACCATCGAGAGTCGTAGGGATTTGGCCCCGGAGGGGCAGTGCGTACTAACGACTATAATAGGGGAGAGGGGAGTTCCCAAGGCACACAGTTGATATTGATAGAGCCTAATGCTATCTAGTTGTCCCATCCCTCTACCTTTATGATTAATGTATTTTGTACTATGTTGGGATTTCCCCGCCGATATAAGGGGATCCTTGGCACTTCGTAAACCTTGTTGCTCCAACTATTCTACACAGGATAAATAACAACTTTCCCTTTCTCTCTCTTTTCTCTCTAACTTACTCTTTCGATATTATTGCTCATATTTATTTCCTTCATACTTGTTCTTCACTTATTGCTCATTATTGGCCATAAAGAGCCTCCTTTAATTATATCCTAACTATTAGCCCTTTCCCGATTATCCCCGATAGCTCGAGCCCAGGCATCGACCTCGAGGCCCATCATCAATTCCGAGGCCAGAATAGCTAACCCCTGGTTTGATTATAATTTCATTTTAGCTTGCATTTCATCTTTTATCTTCACATATCTAGCATCAACTGCTTAACAACTAGCATAAAAATAGATCACGTATTTTTAGAGTCCCATCAACAAATTTAATTGTTATTACCATTTTCACGGTAAACAATGAGTTTTCAGTTAAAGCCTTATTACCGGAGTAATTTTCACTGCTTTCTTTATAAATTTCTCACATCATATACTTTGTATATTCGGTCCATGTGGCATATTAGCTTTTGGAGCCTTGAATATTCTCAATTATAATTTGCCTTCAACAAGGCAGTACGGGATGAGACGCACTCAGAGTTATCGAGAGCATGTTTTTCTTTAGATAAAGTCCCAATCTGCAAGTAATAAATGAATTTTTTATGCCAATTCCAAATTAAATTAGTCAGGCTTACCTTACTTTTATTCTAATTGATGATAGATCAGAGATCATCTAAATAACAGATGGTTTGATCCCGAGACTGTGTGATCCGGAAACGATATTTCTCAATAAGAGCCCAGAGTTGCTTTTGGAGTCAGTGATATCAGCATTAGATCAGAGACTAGCACATCCAGCTCGATTTTCTTAGGCTGCATAGTTTTCTTGGATTTGATCAATCGTTAAATCAATATTTTTTCTCTGATTCCCCCAGCTAATTCAAGCCCTATAGCATATGCTTCATACTCGGCTTTGTTTTTAGTAATAAAATAACTTCAATGAATTATCTAACTACTTTCCCTGATGTGCATTAAGCATTGTCCCTAACTCGGGAATTTTAGTACTTGTGGACCTAATTGTGTAGAAGGTCTAGATCCCCAGAATTATCCCGGAAATAACATGTACTCCCTCCGTTTCAATTTATGTGAACACATTTGACTAGGCACGGTGTTTAAGAAAAGAGAGGAGACTTTTGACCTTGTGGTGTAAAATAAAGCACATATATTTTGTGTGGCTATAAATCATTGCATAAAGGTAAATTGTTTCCAAATAGGAAAAGAGGTCATTCTTTTTGGCATGGACTAAAAGGGAAATAAGTTCACATAAATTGAAATGGAGGGAGTAGAATATTTTTAGCTTCAGGTAATATGTTCGAGCTAAGATTAATCATGAAATCTGCTAAACTTATGATTTCATAGTCGTACGTGGCTGATAAATAATATCATATTCAATAAGTCTGGCTACTCATATAGCTAGCCTTCCTGACAGTTCATGTTTATGCAAAATATTACGTAATAAAAATATAGTGACTACGGGAATTGAATGACATTGAAAATAAAGCCTTAGATTTAGGGCAGCTACAATTAATGCCAACTTATCAAAATGTAGATATGTAGTTTTCGTATCTAAGAGCATTTTATAATAGATAGGAGAATGTGTGCATTTATCTTCTTGAATTAAAATTGCATTTACCGAGACATCCGAGACAATTTGGTGTACCAACAATCAACTTTCTCCTCGGAATTTTGAAAGTAATAATGTGTTGTTGTTAGCTAGCAAGTTCGAATGATTCGATTTTTCGTACTAAACCGATCTTTCAAAGTTTTGTAACTTTATCTTTTATTATTTGACTATAGTTTCTTCTTTTTCTTGACCGGATTATACCGCGGGTCAATATTGATCATATACACCTTTACCTCCGGTGGTATACCTATTATGTTATCATGGAGGCAAGCAAAGCAATTTTTGTTAGCATGCAAAAGTTTAATCAACTTACCTTTAAATTCGGTGTCGAGTCTTGACCAACGTAAACCTTTCTATTTGGGAAGTCAATGATAATTTCTAGTTCTTCGGCATTTGACCTTGTGGATTCTAATGTCGTCGGTTCAATGATTGCTTCCGAAAATATATGTATAATTGTCCAAGGTTATTAATGAACCTTCTTTCCTCGTGGTCTATTCCATCTCACAGTTATCTCTTCTTTTTTAGTTGTTCGGTATGGTATCTTTTGTAACGACCTGACCGGTCATTTTGAGCTTTTGCACTTTGATTGCCAGTTCTCGGGCATGACTTGCCTCGTATGATGTATTATGACTGATGTAAATCGTTGATTTTGGTTTTCACAGAAATCGGTATGAATTTGAAAGAACAATCTCAGTTGAAAGCTTTGAATTTGAAAGGTTTGACCAAGAGTTGACTTATTTGTATATGAGCTCGGATTAGAATTTTTATGATTTGGTTAGCTTTGTTGGGTGATTTATGGCTTAGGAGCGTGATCGGAATTGGTTTTGGAGGTCCGATGTAGAATTAGGCTTGAATTGGCGAAGTTAGTATTTTGGCAAATTCCGGTTGATAGGTGAGATTTCGATCCGAGGGTTGGAATGGAATTCCGAGAGTTTTTGTAGCTTCGTTATGTCATTTTTGATGTGTGTGCAAAATTTCAGGTCATTCGGATGTGGTTTGGTTGGGTTTTTGATCGAAAGCGTATTTCGGAAGGTTTTAGAAAACTTAGGCTTGAATTCGATGTGAATTGATGGATTTGGTGTTGTTTGAGGTATTTTGATGATTGGAACAAGTTTGAATGAGGTTTTAGGATGTGTTGGTACTTTTGGTTGGGGTCCCGGGGGCCTCGGGTGAGTTTCGGGTGGTCAATCGAACCATTTTCTATGTTGAGAAGTTGCAGAAATTTCAATAGCTGTTGCAGATGATTTTAGCCTTCGCGATCACATGAGGTCCATCGCAATCGCGTAGAAGGAATGTGGGTTGGACGGAGTTCGGCCTTCGCGTTCGCACTTGAGGTCTCGTGTTCGCAGAGGGCCTTGACCTCGTGCTTCGTGTTCGCATGCAGTGGTTCGTGTTCGCGTATAAGTCTTTGGGGGTCCAGTGGATTTGTTCTTCGCATTCGTATCATCTGGTTCTCATTTGCGTAGGTCTGGAAAGTAAGGCATCGCGTTCGCATAGTGCATTTGGGAGTCTTGGAATTTTTCCTCTTCGCGATCGCGAGGCTTGGGCCGCGATCGCGATGAAGGAAGTTCAGAGCTGGGCAGAAAGTTTATAAAATATTTCATCCGCGATTTTGAGCCATTATTCCTCCATAGCTGAGTATTTTGAGAGCTCTTTGAAGGAAATTGAAGAGGGATTCATAGAGAATTGATTGGAGGTAAGATTTTTGAACCTAAAACGTGATTCTATTGTGAAATTTACCTAGAAATTCATGGAATTAGGCTAAAAATGGAAGAACTAGGGCTTGGGATTTTGAAACTTTTAAATTGGGATTTGAAGGACCATTTGATGTCGGATTTTTATGTATGAACTCGTGGAAGGATAAGGAACCCGTTGATGTAAAAATTTCTGAGTTTCGAGAAGTGGGCCCGGGGCTCGAGTTTTGGTAATTTCGGGATTTGTGCCTATTATTGATTGTTTTCGCTTGGGCTTTATTCCCTTAGCATATTCTGATGTATTCGTTCTGATTTTGGATAGATTCGACGCGCGTGGAGGCTGATTTGAGAGGCAAAGGCGTCGCGAGCTAGAGATTTTGCCGGTTCGAGGTGAGTAATGATTGTAAATGATATCCTGAGGGTTTGAAACCCTGGATTCGCACATCGTAGTGCTATATTAAGGTGAGACACGCGCTTGATGATGAGCGTGAGGTCATTTACTATTAGGGATTGTGACTTGGTCCGTCCCGATTGACGCTTTTATCGCGTATTTGATTGAAACTTATTTGTTATCATCATTATTTGGACCGATTGCCATATTTGGGCATCGAGCCAACTATTTGAACCCTCTGGGGATTTTTATCACTATTTCCTCACTGTTTTGACCTACTACTTGAACTCAGTCGTACTGTT
Source organism: Nicotiana sylvestris (assembly GCF_000393655.2). Lineage (NCBI taxonomy): Eukaryota > Viridiplantae > Streptophyta > Magnoliopsida > Solanales > Solanaceae > Nicotiana > Nicotiana sylvestris. Next base: position 34,873,435 of record NC_091068.1, read on the forward strand.
TTCCACTATTTTACAACTCAGACACTTTTACTAGGTTTTGAAACTAAAATGATATAGTAAATGATGTTTTGGGCTGAGAACTACTGTTTTTACTAATGCTTGAGGGGCTTATGTGATTTCTAGACTGAGTATGGCCGAGGGCCAGATGTGAGGATACTAAGGGATCGGGCTGCGCGCCGCAGTAGTGTTATATTGATACTGATATGAGGCCGAGGGACTAGATTTTGATGCCACGATATGACTTGATATTGCGCTTGGGTCGTAAGGGGCCCCTCCCGGAGTCTGCACACTCCCAGTGAGAGCCGTCGACGAGATATATGGATCGGGCTGTAGCCGCAGCGATATATGGATCGGGCTGCATGCTGCAACGGTGCTGGTACTGTTCTATGTGTTTACTTTATTTCATTTGTCTTCCATTATCTGTTGTTTGTGCTACTTCATGTGAAATCTATATGATTGCCTTGCATTATCTGTTAATTGAGTGTTGTGCCCGAGGGGTGGATTTCCGTGCTTATATGCACTATTTGTTTTGCACTCATTTGTGTAACCGTTGAAAAAGTCATTTTTAAAAGAGGTTTAAACTGAGCTAAGATGTTTTTCCAAGGATTTCACAGTTTCACTGTTTTTACTCAAAGGGTTTTAGACTGCTCTATACAGCATGATGGTTTGTTTTACGTGATTTCTTACTGCTCAGTTATTATTTACCTTTATTACTCACTTAGTTAGAGTACTCACTTTACTCCCTACACCTCGTGTGCAGATGCAGGTATTTGTTCACACGGTAGCGGGTTTTGAGCTGGTCGGAGGCTAAGTTATCGGAATTTAGTGAGGTGACTGCCAGCGTTCGCAGCACCGCATTTCTTCCTTTTGTTTATCAGTCCTATTTTATATGTTTCAGGCCTTGCAGTTGTATTTATACTCTAATATATACTCGTGACTTGTGACACCCCGATTTGGGTTGTGGTTGGGTTGTATTCCACACTTAATAAAGCAAACTTTTGTTTATACTGTGGTTATTTAATTATGCTAAAACTATTTATTAATATTAACTATTCTGAAAAGGCGAAATGGGTTGGTTGGTTGGTCTTGTCTTCATGATAGGCGCCATCACGACCGGATCGGGGTCTGGGTCGTGACATCATTGTAAGCAATCTCGTGGGTGTTTTACCTATGTTCTTCTTAATCTTTGTTCTTCTCCTTTGGAATTTTGCAATTTAGCAAGGTAATTCCTTACCTGTTCGGGTAGATTCGGATCTTTTCCAGCCCGTGAAGAAAATCTCGTATCTCTTTGCTCGGACCTGTTTTTTAGATTTTTGCGTTTAGACTCGGATCACCTAAGAATCACATCTGTTTGATCTCCGGACATGTTTTTGACTTTCCATTGAATGAATGTTTCTTTCTCTTTTCGGAGCTTTGTATTATATCGAATTAAATTTTTACTCCTCAGTTCCGGGAAGGTCCGGCATTATTCTTCTGACTCCTTCAATTGGATCCGGAATCACCTCGGTTTGTTTTTTCGAACCTCTTTTTGGACATCTTATTAGTGTCGATTAGACTTACCATGTCTTCTTCTATTTAAATCTCGGTGCTGTAATGGTTATGCATATCATTCTCATAGGATAGATAGGAATTCCTGGAAGTGTTCTATCTGCTCGTTTTGTTCCTTGATCTGTTCTGGTAACGTTAGAACTAAATTTTGCAAATTAAAATTACCCAGCGTATCTGAACCTCATGTTCCAAAACTGTTTCGTACAGATCTGTTATAATCAGTTCTGGTACTAATAGTTGTGGTACCAATATACCGATGTACATTCTCCATTTTTCTCTTCTTGTTGCTTGCTTATCATTATCATGGCTATTCTTCCCTTTTTATTTTGCATGGTAAAGCCATCTCCAACTTGGTTGTCCTTAACTGTGTTGATTGGCAAATTTCGGTCATGATGAAGGTTTAAACTGAAAACAAGCGAATATTAACAAAAATTGTTACTATCTTTGTATAAATAGCAAATTTTCTTGAGTTCCCGGTAATGGAACCAAATTGTTTAATACAAAAAATAGTTTTCAAGGTCTAAGAAATAATTTTATATGAGGGGCCACAAGAAACCGATTCAATCCAAAAGATATAAATTTTTGTTAATGTAATGTGATAGAGAAGTGGACAATAAATTCAATGACAGATAATATAATAAAAATAAAGCGAAGAAGAAAGAATTCTTATTGAATGATCCTTGATAGGATAATGAGCCGAACAGAGCTTGAAGGGCCGAACTATGGCTAACTTGGGAGCAATATGCTATAAATTACAATGTATAGAATTGTAGAGAAGAAAAGTAGATTCCTCTGATAGTGGTAAAAGTATTTCTATTTATAGGGCTAAATCTAAGTAACTATTCTCCTTGAATTATAGGTCCATTATGAGTATTTATTCAATCCATCTGTTACTTTTGGGAGACTTGTATCAGCTGTGTAAATGCTGGAATTCCGTAACTAATAAGTTAATTCTGTAACTGATGAGTTAATTCCTATAACGATCCGACCGGCCGTTTTGATCTTTTGCACTTCGCTCGCCAGTTTCCGGGCATGACTAGCCCCGTATGATGTATTATGATTTATGTAAATCGTCGGTTTTGGTTTTCAGGGTAACCGAAATGAATTTTGATGAACAGTTATCAGTTTGAAGCTTAAAATTTGAAAAGTTTGACCAAGATTTGACTTGTTAGTAGATGATCTTAGATTGGAATTTTTATGATTTGGTTGGATCCGTTAGGTGATTTGGGACTTAGGAGTGTGGTCGGAATTTGTTTTGAAGGTTCGGAATAGAGTTAGGCTTAAATTGGCGAAATGGGGATTTTGACGTTTTCTGGTTGATAGGTGAGATTTTGATATAGGGGTCGGAATGGAATTCCGTAAGTTAGAGTAGGTCCGTTGTGTCATTTGTGACGTGTGTGCAAAATTTCAGGTCATTCAGACAAGGTTTGATAGACCTTTTGATCGAAAGCGGAATTTGGAAGTTTTTGGAATTCTTAGGCTTGAATCCGTTGATGATTTGGTGTTTTGACGTTGTTCTGAGCATTCCGAAGGTTGGAAAAAGTTTGAATGAGGTTATGGGATATGTTGTCATGTTTGGTTGAGGTCCCGAGGGCCTCGGATGAGTTTCGGGTGGTTAAACGAATCATTCATATTGATGGAAATTGCAGAAATACTGTTGTTGGTGTTGCAAGTTTTTGATCTTCGCGTTCGCGATGCATGTCCCGTATTTGTGAAGGGTTAGGGTTTGAGGCTATGGAGTTGGCCTTCGCATTCGCGAAGATGGTCCCGCGTTCGCGAAAGGGAGAGGCTTATCCCGCGTTCGCGAGGCTTATGCCGCGTTCGTGTAGAGGAAGAGGAATAGTTGGGTCCCCAAGGCAATTGTTCTACGCGTTCGCGTAGTAGAGGTCGCGTTCACGAAGAGTTGAGTCACTTTTGCATCGCGTTCGCGTAGAAGGAATTCTGGTCATTGAACCTGTGTGCTTCGCAAACGCGAGGGAGCTGTCGCGTTCGCAAAGAAGAAAAATTTGGGCAGACAGTTATATTTAAAAATCGAGGGTTTAAGTCCAATATCATAAAAGCCATTGGAGAGCTCGGGAGAAGGTGCAATTTGAGGGGATTTTTAGTGGAGCAATTGGGGTAAGTATTCTTCACTTATATTTGGTTTAACTCCATGATTTAATCTTGAATTTCATAATTTAATTTGAGAAATTAGAGTTAAAATTGGGAAAAAATGGAAGAAAAGTTTGAGAATTCTTTTGGGGATTTGAATGGGCAATTGAGATCGGACTTTGATGAATTTGATATGGGTAGACTCGTGAGTGGATGAGGATTCTATTGATGTGATTTTTATCGAATTCCGAGATGTGGGCCCGGGGGCCGAGTTTGAGCAATTTCGGGATTTTTGATGTAATTTGGATATTTTCGAGTGGGCTTTGTTCCCTTAGCATATTTTAATGGTTATGTACTAATTTTGGTTAGATTTGGAGCATCCGGAGGTCAATTCGAGACGGAAAAGGCATCGTGGGCTAGAGTTTAGATCGGATAGAGGTAAGTAATGATTGTAAATGTTTGTCCTGAGGGTATGAAACCCTGGATTTCACATCGTTGTGCTATATTGAGGTGACGCACACACTAGATGACGAGCGTGGGGTCGTGCACTATTGGGAATTGAGACTTAGTCCATCCCGAATGACTGTTTTACTGCATATTTGATTGAAAACTATTTGCTATCATCATGTTTTGGGCTGAATGCCATATTTGGGCCTCGTGCCAACTGTTTTGGACCCTTAGGGGATTTTATTGTTTTGACTTTATACTTGTACTCAGTCATGCTATAATCTACTATTTTCATAGCTCAGCCATATTTACTCTGTTTTTGACATTTTAAATGATATTTTGGGCTGATCATCATGTGTTACTATTGCCCGAGTGGCTTGAGAGATTTCTGACTGAGTGAGGCTGAGGGCCTGTGTTGTGAGGATATTATGGGATCGGGCTGCACGCCGCAGTAGTGTGTGTTGGCATGTTTGGTTGAGATCCCGAGGGCATCGGGTGAGTTTCGGGTGGTTAGCGGACCAATTCTTGGTTTTGGAGAGTTGTAGATTTTGCTGGTTTCTGTTGGAGAAGAATTTGTTCTTCGCGTTCGCGAAGATTGTCCCGCGTTCGCAAAGAAGAACTAGGTCTAGGGGAGAAAATGTTCTTCACGTTTGCGTTGGTTTGGATTCTAGTGAACCGCGAATACGTGAGAGGAGTCACGTTCGCGTAGGAAAATTGGAGCAGCTGGGATCCCAGGAGTTTGTGCATCGCGTTCGCGTAGGTAGGGTCGCGTTCGCGAAGGCTTGGGCAGCTGAAGCTTTGCGTTCGCGTGAAGGAACTCGCATTCGCGAAATAGGAATAATTGGGCGGTGGATATTTATGCTTCGTGAACACGAAGAGCTACCGTGTTCGAGAAAAAGGAAATAATACTTGGGCAGAATGTATAAAAACCCATCTTCGCGATTTTTAGCCCATTTCTCACCATTTTTGAATGGCTTTGAAGCTTTTTGAGAGGGATTGAAGAGGTATTCGAAGGGAAACATTTGGAGGTAAGGTTTTTTTAACTCAATACTCGATTCTATGATAATTTCTAACTAATTAGACATGAAATTTGTGGGATTTAAAGGCTAAAATTGTGAAATTAGGGCTTGGAATTGGAAAGTTTAAATTGGGGATTTTAGGGGCCATTTGAGGTCCGATTTTGATGTTCTTGGTATGTATGGACTTGTGGGAGGATGAGAATTCTTGTGATGTAATTTTTATCGAATTTCGAGATGTGGGCCTGGGGGTCGGTTTTGGACAATTTCGGGATTTTTGAGTTAATTTGATAATTTTCTTATGGGTTTTATTCCTTTAGCGTATATTGATGGTTATATACTGATTTTGTTTAGATTCGGGGCATTTGGAGGCCGAATCGAGAGGCAAGGGCGTCGCGGTCTAGAGTTTGGCTTGGCTTGAGGTAAGTGACGCTTCCAAACTTGGTTCCGAGGGTTCGAAACCCCGAACTATGTGTTCTATGATTACTATTGAGGTGATGCAAATGCCAAGTGATGGGCGTGTGGGCATGCACCGTGAGAAATGTGACCTGGATCATTCCATGGCATCGATTAGTGACTCTTTCTTGTTGATATCCATGTTTCTATCATGTGATTGAGTAAATGTGCTGTGAAAACAAGTTAGATATCATGTTAGGGCTTCACGTCGATACTGTTGAGACCCGAGAGTCATTTCTTGTTGTCATATCATTATCTTAATTGATATTCTGTACTCAGTCATGTTCATGCATTATATATCATGCCTCAGTCTCGATTATTGTTATTTGGTACATCATATCATTGTTCGGGCTAGTATCATGACATTGTGAGCCCGTGTTTGTGAGACTGGAGAGTGATGACTGAGTGAGACCTAGAGCCTGGTTGTGAGTGACAGTATATGGGATCGGGCTGCACGCCGCAGCGGTTATGTTGATGATTATGATAGCGTTTAGGCTGTAGGAGCCCCTCCGGAGTCTGTAACACACCCCCAGTGAGCGCAGTTGATGATATTGGGTGATGGATCTTCCCTGGACATGGATCTTGTCCGAAGATTTTATACCTGGAGATGGATCTTCTCCACAGGGCTGGAATAGCCTTCCTCAAAAAAGCGGGTACGTTTGCAATTTTTTTTGCAAAGCGGGCACAAGTTAAAACGTGACACAAAAAGTGGGTATAGATACAAATGCCCCCTAAACACATCCTTAATGACATTATGTTCATTTACAACATATGTAGTTGTCTTTGTTTACGGGATTGATATCATCATGGAAGATCATAAATAGGTCGGTTGAGCTTCTATCTGCGTGGGATGCACCTATAGCCCAATAACACGAAGAAGTCCACAACTGTCTCCAAACAATGTAAAAATTGCACGGGGCGCTTTATTTGGTCGCCCCCATTTAACCTATACTCATTTTTTAAAAATGTTTTAATTTGTACCCACTTTTTAAACAACTTCATCCCCTTTTCTCCTCCTCATTCTCCTCCTCCGTTTTCTTCTTCTTCTTCTTCTTCTTTCTTCTGTTGTTGTTGGTGCTTCTATGAAACTTCAGTTCATGGGATGATTGACATAAATATATTTATTAGATTATTTAAAAATAAATTATAAATAATTACGCAAGTTAGTAGACAATAATTTGTGAATATTTCTACGTACGTAAGTTAGTAGACAATGATGATTCTGTTCTTTTCATGTTTATTATTCCAAAATTTATGATTTAGATACTGTTGGCAATCTGATTTTTTATCTAGTATGTTAGAAAGTTTTTTCAAAAACTTCAGCTTATATAGTGCTGAAGTTTTTACAAATGAACTAAATAACTTCAGCATCTTCTATTGAAGTTGTTGAAAAAGCTTTATGACAAAACTAATGAATCCAGGACAAAAAAACTTCAGCTTTTAATGCTGATTTTTTTACAAATGAATTAAATAACTTCAGCATCTTCAACTGAAGTTTTTGAAAAAGCTTATCCAGGACAAAAAAATATCAACTTATTTAGTGCTGAAGTTTTTATAAATGAACTAAATAACTTCAGCATCTTCTGCTGAAGTTTTTGAAAAAGCTTAATGATAAAACTAATGAATCCAGGACAAAAAAGTTTCATCTTGAAAAAGTAACCGCGGACCACGAACTTACATACACACAGTTCCCACAAATTAGGGAATGCGGACCGCAAAAAAGTGGACTGCGGACCCCGAAATTCAAACAGCACGGGCACTGACTAACATTTGTAGCCTAGGGTTTTCACTAAGTGCAAAAATTTGTGCAATTACAAGCATAGTTAATAACCTTATCCCCCATTAGGCATGTAAAAATTACCCACATGAATTTTAGGCATCAATTTGAGATTGTGGCAAGTATTCAAACCCTAGCTAAAAAGAAAAAATTAAAACTAAGAGAAAAAATGAGAAAAATATAAAAGCAATGCAATGACTTGAGCATACCAGTTGAGAAATTAAGAGGAAATTGGACTCTTGATTAGTGAAATGTGATTTAGATCCAAGCAGATGACTGTGATTAGTGCTATATTTTGGTGGGAGTTCAGGGTTCGAAAAGGGTAAAAGGTTTAGGGACCTCCTATTTATACTTAGAAGATGTGGACCCCACAACTTACTTGAATGTGGCCGCGAAATTCTACCGCGGTCTACGTTCTTTTTCCTGATGAAGAACAGCCTCGAGCAACTGACGTGGTCCGCAAAATTACAAATGC